>NW_008655534.1:27668-59580 GCF_000695815.1 Acanthisitta chloris
TAATTAAATCAGTGCCAATACTTTAGTTAACTTCAATAGACTTGGAAGTGCACCCATAACATTTTTCTCATTTCTGATGCATTGGTACATGCTTTTATCATTGGCTCCCTTCTCATGTTTTGTATTTTAGTCATTCACTGCATTTATTTTTCTGCTTTTCACCTAGAGATGGGCTATGTGTCCGTGGTGTCTTTAGGGTCTTGTTTGAACCCTGAAGACTTGTATGAATGCATTTGCAGCATGAGTCTTTGGTTTGAAAGCAGTTCAGAATGGGAAACTTTTTTTTCAGCTGTTCCTGAACAGTACTCAGCAATACAGTTGCTAAACCTCACCAGGACTTGGTTACCACACAAGAAGTAGTTTAAATAACTACTCTGAGTAGGCAAATAGTGCAACACATAATACATAGCACATAGCATCTCACTAAACCATCCACTGGGCAGTAGCCATGGGTAGTGGGCTTATAGTTCACACTTGCTGAGAATTCCTCATTCATGGGCAATAACTGCAATTCCCCAATCCCAATCATAAATGTTCCTGATGTGCAATGCACTATCAATTGAGTTTCATTTTACCCAAATGCCCTACAAATCATACTCTTTGCAGTATCCAACTTGTTACTACAAATGACTTGAATGTGATATGTCATGCCATTAGAATTTTCCTTTGCTAAAACCATTCTTTGATTTAATTAACCACTTTGTTAGATCAAACAAGCAAAAGGAACAGTTCTAGATCATATAATGCTTAATACTATTGCTTTACTTGCTTCTTCCTGCAGTACTTTGTAACTGTCAGCTCTCATTTTTCAATAGGAGCCTACTTAATAGATTTGTTTGCCTCTTCAGTATTAAGCTTCAGTGTAAAATAGCTTCCCATTCACTTAGGATTTCCACTCAACACCTCAGCTGGCTTCCAGCAAGGCTTGGGTGCCAGACTGTGTACCACAATGCATTCCCATGGGGGCAAATGGGAGGGCAAGGGATCACCAAGTCTGATTTCAGGAATTATCCTCTGTTCCTTTTAAAGCAAACTAAATCAATAGGTTCAGCCATCATTTCAGGTTTGCTCATCTGAGGCCTGAGCAGTTCTCCAATGAGAACAGGGTGTACTTACCATTCAGCAAGAAGACAGTTTCACATCTGTTGAACTTTGCTGAAGTTCAATAGAGAGAAGCTTAATTAGTAGCAGTAGCAGGTCACTCTACTTTGATCAAGAGCAAATCTTAACAGAAATGCTTCACTAGTTTCAGTGGGATAACTTGCTCCAGTGAGGTGAAAAGGATTTGGCCTGGAATTGTAAAATAGACTTAGATTGACAGCCCCTTCTGTATTTGCTTTCTGCCTTAATGAAAGCTAAATGATACTATAATGAGATCATGACAGAGCAGGTCCAGGGGGACTGGCAAGTAGACAGTCAGCACATTTTATTCATAAGGTTACTTGCCTTCAGGTGTCTAAATATCCACTATACATTATGCAAACAGCAATGAATCTTGGCTCCAGAAGCATTTCCGTACAAGATATTCTCAATTTTAAAAATCCAAGAGGGAAAACACATAACTTTGACCAACAACTGTTCATCCTATGCCCACTTTGTTGCAAAAAGACTAGTGTAGTAACCTAATCTGACAGTTCTTTTCTGGGGCCAAAGCATAATGCAATAGGCAAACCTAAGCTATTGTGTGGTCAGGCGTTTTTAGTGGAAAATGAAGAATGTAGAGGCCTGCCTGAGGTCAGGGCAGACTATGAAGACTTGGAGTGGCACATGGAACATAAAATGCAGGAGAATTCAACACTCATGCACTGACACACTGACACCACAACAGGTTACTTTCAATACCTCACAAAGAAAGCTCTTTCTCTGCCTACTCATGTTCCTATCATCTACTCTTCCTTTCCACTCTGACAGTGGCTTCAAACATGTAATTTACCTCCCTAAATTTTTTTTACTTTCTGACATGACTGTGGGAAATATTTAACTTGTAGATATGATAATATTTTCTGGTTTTCTACAAAACCATCTCCAGCCCTATCAGTCTAGAACAGATACTGATTTCTCATTTTAGAAGATTTTTTTCCATTAGTCCAAGAAAAATTTTGAAATTAAAAATGACCATTTTTAAATTGTTGCAGGTCAATGTGAAAAAGAAAAGGTGATAAAAAAATAAAGACATATTTGGGTTTTGTCTTTTGTTTTGTTTTGCATTTTTGGTGGGGTTTCTTTTGTGGTGGAAAAATATTTTTAACATTTCTGTGTCCTCAGGAAAAGAAAGTAAATTTTCTGAAACTATCTTGGATGTTCCAAGAAATTAACCCTTTCTTTGTGTGGATTTTAAGACTTGAAAATAGTTTGGATCTTTTTAATGAAGGAAAAAACATCTGGTATTACCAAGACACAGCCATCCCCAACTCTCCTTTTATATTTGCTGCAGCAAACAATGGGGTGATTGTCCCCATATTCACACCTGTAAATGCTGTTTATCTCCTCAGAGCCATCAGTGGGAGAAGTTACATGACTGCACAGAACTTTCTACTCCCCTGTATATTTTGCTTTCCCATCCTGAAGTACCAAAGTTTGCCACAGAAGAGTGTGCTTTTTCCCTGCACTTGAACAATGTTTAACAACTCCAGTAAAAGTTTGTTACATTTCAGCACATGATAGGTTAACATTTTTGCACTATACATTGCACTTTCATCCAATAAATATTTCTGTCTTTGCAAAGATTGCTTTTGTCCACTTGAGGCAAGCACAGACAAATGGTAAAACTTGCCTCACATTTCACTCCTCTCTCCTATTCATATCACATTGAAATAGTAATGTAATTTTCACTTTCAAGCCTTTCAAATTTGTACCTTGCTTACAAACAGAGGGCAGAGGCTCACAGAACAATCCTCTCAAGCTTTACAGAGATCCTCTCAAGTTTTACAGAGAGCAGAAATTATTCTGCTGTGGCTCAGGAAATGCTGCACACTCTGGCAATGAGTAGAGGTATCAGTAGATCAGCTTAGGGCTTGAACTTATGTACCTCAATACAGACCTCATCAACTGCTTAAAACTGATACCTGCAGAGAGGATGGGTTTAGGAAGTCTGGCAGCTGCACCAGTGCATCAGTGCATCTGTGCCAAGGTCCCTTTGTCCTACTCCCCAAAACCAAGAGTCAGATTTCCTCATCTTCTGTGAGGAAAGCAGTGGGGAAAAAAAAAAGCAAAAAACAAAAAGCTGTTGATTCAGAAAATCTGAATCCTACCTGAGCTCCAGCAGCAAGATTTATGGGCTGCTCTGTCTGTGTTATGCTGTGTACTAATCAACACTCAAGTAAGCACATAGAGATACAGAACCATTGGCTAATTTACAAGGTTCAGAGCTTGCTTTGTATAAATGTCTGATCTTCATGTTTTGACGTTCTTCATCTGAGCATGAGTTCTTCTTCTTTCAGACATGGGCAGCTTTGTGGAAAGAGAGGAAAAAGAAGCATCAATGATCACAGCAAAAGGTATCTCCCCACAACTGGATCTTAGATACTGTTCTTATGGATTTTAAGCAGGAAGAGCTTGAGTTCTTTGCCATCTCTCTCAGCTTGAATCGACTACCTTACATACTTGTGTCCAATTTCTGCCTGTCCTTGGCCTGAAATGAGGTCAAGACCATGCATTTCTGGGTAGGAACTTGAAACTGACCCTTTGGTATACCTCATCACAAAACAGTGATGCTTTCTTTTTCTCTTCCATTTTAGCTACTTCCCAAGTCATAGATCAGTGACAGCCTTCTCCTAGTCTGAGACATGTCCCTCCCTGAGGAAACGAACAAGTACTATAGCCTGCTACTATCCCTCTCTTTCTTCCAAACTCCTGGAGACACATTTTTTTCCCCAATATACTACAGCATGATCCCAGGCAGGATATCCCACCAAACACCACTCATTCCAGCCATTGCATATTGGAGGTCTGTGACCAAAGTGTCTAGTGGGACACAGGCAACTTGAAAGCCTTCCAGAATTGGCAGAATTCACATTAATCTACCTCTAAATCTGTTCACAAACTGCAAATCTAAAAGTATACCTGAAATAAACGCTTTTTTTTTTCACTCCCTAAAATGCCTGGAAGGTCCAGGTTTGTAGATTTACTACAGTATCCGTCCACATAGCTTTCCAGCAGCTATCTTGGGTTTGCCTACATAACCCAATAAAACTGTTGAGGGGAACAGTGATTCCTTCCATTACTTCTACATGAGATTCATAGGAAATATCCACTATTAGACTCCAAGCCCTTAAACTAGTTCAAAAAGCAGCTCTTCTCATTACCTCTGCTTCATTTAGGAACATGTACTGATCATGGTCCAGGTCACTTCCTACTAAGTGACAGAAATTAATTGCTCAGAAGGCAAAGTGCAGGTTCCTGTGTCATCTAGATCTTGTCTAGACCATACTTTTGCCAAGAAAGGTTGCACCAGATGATCCTTGATATCCCTTTCCAACCTGGTATTCTATGATTTTATGAACCTTGGCTCCCACTTATTTCACATCTTCCAGCACTGGTGCTCTGTCATTCATTTCAGCACATCCTGCATGTTCCCTGACAAGGCAGAAATACAGCCCTATATGTACACACGTGGCACTCTCAGTGAGCTCTGTGCAGAATATACACATTCATTCTTCTCCATATGTCTCCTTGTCGTATTTGTTTTCACTGTGCACACAAATAATAACAAACTGTAAGCCAAAGTGTCAACCAAAACATGGAGGTTTCTGCCATTCTTCTAAAAAGACCATATTGTTCCAACTCTATTTTCAGCTACAGAGGCACACTAGCTTGTACTATACCCTAGAGGTAGCAGGACACAAAAATTAAGAAAAAATAGCAAAATTTCCATGGATAATTCAAGCATAGTCCCTCTGAAACAGGAGAAAAATCCACTTGCAATGAGTTTCTATCATTAAATGGAGCCAGAACTTGACAACATGCCCCTGATTGTCTTCAGCTCACAACAGAAAAACTGGTTCAGGAGAAATTGTATCCTTCCAAGTCTACAGCACTATTTTAATTTAAGCAAGTTTTAATAAGCTGAGTTAGTATTTGAGACTGATGTGTGCTGAATGGCAGTAACATTTTTATATAGTCACAGCTACACACAGATGCAGTGTCATCAGGGATGAGCGGTGGTTAGCTATTCTGTGCCCACCAAGTATCACATTGTAGAAAGTGTAAACATCTGATGTTTTCTTATGCAGTGTTAGCAGTGATACTGCAAAATGACCAACCTGCTTATATTTAAGATACTGTGTTATGAGCATTGTTAACAAAATAAACAACCACATGCTCTTTACAACCCACAGTTGCACAAAATACTGATGGGCAAATAACAAAGTTTAAGTCTTGTTCAGAAATACCAAACCCATTTTGCTGTCTTCTTGCTGTCAGTATACTTTACTTTGATTGCATTTGCTCTGGCATATTCCAGCAGGTTATTCTGCCTGCACCTGAATAGAATATAAATTTAAAATAACATTAGAGGATTTCTGCAGGTGTCACTTGACAAATAACTTATGTTTGGTTTTAGCAACTGTTTAAAAGGATTCTGCATCTATCTAATTTGTTACCACTGATATCACTACAATATCAATATATGAAAAAATAAAGCACTCTAAAATTGCATATGGATTGCAGGCGCCATGGAAAAAGAAAATCTTTCAGAGACAAACTGTATCTCTATTTAAAATATGCTCATAAATATTGTGATGTATGCTAGTAAATCAAGCTCACAAATGTGTGTGCTAAGATTTGAAACACTTGCATGAGTAAATTTATATTCTGTCTGTCTCTACAGTCATAGAGCTGCTGTAAAAAGAAAACAAAAACAAACCAAAACAAGCAGCACCAAAAAAAAAAAAGTAAAAGCTGCCAAAAAACTTTAGTGAGCTGAACTTATCTTCTTGGGATCAATTTGCTGAGGGAGTAAAGGCCTTGGCCTCTGCCTTGCAGCTCTGAAACAAGCCAGTGCATCCCACACATTTATGAGCAGTGAACAAATGCATGGAGCTGCCAACTGAAAACAAAACCCTAGAAAGTTTCCTTTACATGTGATGCTGTTGTGCCTCAGCCCAATCCAGACAGAATAAGAGGTCTGGGAAACAAGAATTGATACAAATTTCAAGATGCAGGTTTCTCTTTGTTGCCTTGTAAAGTAACATGCAGTCAAAGTACTTAGCTTAGTAAACAGACTTTCACTAAGGTCAAAAGTTTCTGCATAGCACACTTTGAGTTTGACCAGCATCTGCTTTTTGTTTCTTTCCATTTACTTAATTCTCATTAATAACTTACAGCTACAACTGCCTTGAAAATCATACATAGTTAGTGTTTGCTGTTATGCTGAAAGAAATGCTGGTTCAGTAGACTATCACTGCAACTGGATCCCAAGTATTTCCTAGTAAATATGATTTTGCTAAAATCACAGCAGAAAGTGAGTTGATTTGGTTCTGCAAGAAACAAAATGCTCTTCTAGGGGCTGGGGCAAGTTTGGGCTGCTGGGAGCAGTGAAACAGCAGCTGCTTATTTCTGCCAGTGCCTCAGCCCCGGGAAGCTGGCTGGGTCTTCTCCACAAAAAATAAGGCAGTGTGAAACAAGCAGGACAGGGTGAGAAGCCCTGTGAACACAGCAGAGTGTCCCTGCCACCTCCTATGCTTTGGAGAAACCTGGAGCCACATTTGTGATGTGACAATGGCCATGACAATGGCTAGATTCTTGGTTCCATTTAGACAGGTCTGAGGAAGCCTTAATGCCCCAAATAATATAGATCTGTAGTCACTCCTCGCGTGACTTCCATGTCAAGTCAGCCCAGCTTTCCTCTGAGAACAGCTAATCTGGAGCAGTTCTCATCGGCAGGCAGCCAGCCTCCATCTGAGAAAAAGTCCAATGTCTTTGAGGTTTCACATCCTGTCAGGCACTAAGGTTGGTAACATTTAGCAGCAGCAGGGTGACCACAGTCAGAATAGCTCAGTTAATTAAGGGGATTTGGAGAAAGACTATCCAGCAGCTGACTTTTAACAGATCTGGCATATTTCTTCAAGGGTGAAAGAGGTTATTTTGAGTACAGTTCTGTAAACACAGAGAGTATTTTTCTTTTCATGTAGCTTTTCCACACATATCTCCATTTTCTTCACTGTATTTCTAATATGAATGGCTTATTTTACACCTGATACCTGGATACTATACAGCAGAAATCTCTGCTTCATTTTCTTGCTATGCCTGTCTATGCTCTCTAGTTCAAAGAAAAACACACCTATCCTTAGGTTTTGGGAAATGCTGCATTTAATAACTAAGCTCATTTTCCTCAAGTCACGTAAGTCACATTTTCCCCTATGATCACAGGAGCATAAAATTTGTTTTCTATGATCATTCCTGGTTATAAAATTCAGTCACAAAATTCTTGAAAGCAGCAAATACCAAATGAGTAGGCAAAAGTTCCCTACAAACTCTCATTTACTTGCAAACAAATATTGGCAGATATGCTTTGTGTTACAACTTCCATTGCAGTATGAATATAAATTACTAGAATTGAACACATTTTAATTGAATTTCCTTTTGACTATAAATGTGCCTTATTATATTTTCATGTCCCTGTAAAATGAGAGTTTGTGTGAACACAAAATTCTCCTGCATGTCTTACAAAACCTGAAAGAAAACATTAGCATATATGGTAATCATAGAATGGTTTGAGTTGGAAGGGACTTTAAAGACCATCTAGTTCCAAACTCTCTGCTGTGGGATGGACACCTTGCTATTAGACTAAGTTTCTTAAAGCCAAATCCAACCTGGCCTTGAATACTGCAAACAGTGAGGCATTCACAACTTATCTGGGTAACCTGTTCCAGTGCTTCACCACCCTCACAGAGAAGAATTTCTATGTAATATCTTCTATCAACCTACCTTCTTTATGTGTAAAGCCATCACCCTTTGTCCTATCACTATATGTCTTTGCAGAAAGTCCCTCTCCAGGTCTCTTGTAGGCCCCTTTAGGCACTGGAGGGCTGCTGTAAGATCTCCCTGAAGCCTTTTCTTCTTCAGGCTAAACATCCCTAACTCTCTCAGCCTGTCTTCATTGGAGGTGCTCCAGCCCTGTGATCATCTTTAGCCTTCCTATGGACTCACTCCAGCAGGTCCATGTCCTTCTTGTGTTGGGCACCCCAGACCTGGATGCGATATTCCAGGTGGAGTCTCACAAGAGCAGAGTAGAGGGTCCCTTGACCTGCTGGCCACGCTTCTCTTGATGCAGCCCAGGGCACAGTTGGCTTTCTGGGCTGCAAGCAAATATTGCTGGGTCACCTCCAGCTTAATGAACTTAGATAAAAGTTTGCCACTCTTATTTTTACTGAACCTTTTAACTGCTGAGTCCCCATAGAAATACCACCCTTCCCAAGACATTAGGCTGTAGTCAAACTGTCATTCATTAAGTTGGAAATCTTTAGGATCCAGAACCTTTGTTTGGGGATTGAAACAACACAATATTTGGCTGTAAGATACACTGTTAATTCTTAATTGTATGTGTCAGAAATTCTGCACTTGTTAATTCAGTTCCTACTGAGAAAACAAGAAATCTGCCTCTCCAGCAAATCACTGAAAGGGATAATCAGATACTTTGCTTATAAAACAGCATCACTGATTGATTCCTCTCTGGCTTGGCTTGATCTTATTTACTGTTCTGTATGCATGTCTAACTGCCTTCACATATTAAATATACTTATAAAATAAGAAGGCTACAGATTTGCTTTATCATTTGTTTGCATTAGCTGCACATTAATATACGAGGAGCAAAATATCCCCCACCCTGCATGCATCTGAGGCAACAACAAATTGTGAGCTGCCTCTGGGCTCAGTGACCTAGAAACCAGGAATAAGGCTCATAAAAATCAGATGCTGAAGAACAGCATCAGGGACAGCCTCAGAAAGAGGATGATAAATCATTTGACAAGGCCATAAGATGTAAGCACTCCTGAAATTAAAAAAAAAAAAAAAGATAACTCTTTAAAATATTTTCCAGCTCTGTATTTTCTGTCATTTTTGTCTCTTTGAACATTGTCAGAGACTTCATCCTGTGCAAAACACCACACTGAATGTCACATTTTTCTATACAAAATTGTGCATTTTTTCATTAACACTATAGGGAACAGCAGTTGTAAATGCACAAAATCCATGAGAAAATCAAGATTGTGGAAGTACACAGGAGAAAGACACATAGATGTTTTGACTTAAGGCACCATTAAGTGAGAAATTCAAGTATGAAAATTGACATGTTTCTATCAAGGTCTCTGGAAAAGAGAGAAAATTTAATACAAGCAACTGAATTCTAGTTTTCATATAGAATCCTGCTGCTCTTAACTGGTTTCATCCTCTGAGCTGGGTCAGTTAGAGACAGGATGTCTGTAACACATGATCTGTAGCAACCAAGCAGCCATGAACATCAACTAAACTAAAAGAGAAAAATTATGTAATTTTGATTCATAATTGAGAAAGACACATTTCTGCAAATGCACAGGAAACCTGAGGAAATTGGTTTGGAGTTGTGGGATGGTTAAAACTCTGACCAAGGCTTTACTTCCAGGCTTGCTCAGCATTTTTGCAGGTGGGAGGTGTTTTGTGATTCCAAAATTTTACAAAATTTTACATGACAGGCACAGAAAGAATGAGGTAAAGGCAATATGTCAATACGTTGTGTGTGTACTTACTGCTAATGGATCATCTCTTTACGGTAACTTGCTTAGACCTATTTCACATGGATCATTGTTAGTACTGCCAAAATCTAAAAATAATAGCTAACAGACAGGACACAAGAATGATGTGGCAATGACAACAGCATTACTTCACAAGGAGAAAAGCTAAGCAGACACATTTCATAATGTTTTAGATGTTTCACACGTGATGGCAGCAATGATGCTCATTACCAGAAAGCTCAGACACAAGTTGGGACCCCACTGCGCTGAGTGCTGCACAGAGTAGAACAAATTAAGACATTCTCACACAGGAGGTAGAACATAGCAAAGCCAGCTTTATATCAGATCTTAGGCATGCACATGTTTCTTTTCACATCTGTGTATGCAAAAAAAAAAAAAAAAAAAAATAATACAGGGGAGAAATATCCAAGGATTCAGTGCTTTCATTTTTAACAGCTTAACAAGCCAATTAGATCGGAGCAAACCTTGGGCTTCACACACTTTCTCTGTGTGATTCACATTTCTCACCAGCATGTACTGCCCTCAGCCTGAAAGAATCAAGTGCATTAGGCCTTTTTTTAAATGCCTTCTTTCATGCCTGTTTTCCTGTGTGCTTTTTTTCTCTCCTACCCAGAACAACCTTCACACCACAGGAGGTAAGTAGATAAAGGCTACTGCAAGGTACTGGATAAAGGCTCCAGCTGTCCCAAGAGATTGTTTTCCTCCTCACACACCATCTTCATCTCAAGGAAGGTCTCAAGAATAGAAACACAAGTACTTGTCACCATCCCCTGTCATCTTTGTGACTCACACTTTCATCTCCTTAATAGTTAAATTTTCTTATTCTAGAATTTTTAAATGTAGACACTACCATCTGTGAATAGGATGGAGTGGGAAGGCATCCCACAAGCTGAACTTGTGTTGCCTTGCCCTAGGCACCTCAAATTTAAAATAAACAAATGCAAACAAGAGGAAATAGGTGCCAAGTGTAGCTACCTTCTCTTGTTTGTAGTAGTTTTTTTTAATTGCAATTGTTCTGTGATCCAGCCTGTCTGCTCTCGGTTCTGTGCCAGTGGCTGAGAAGGATAATGAAAAAGATCAGGTTTGGCTTTCTCACCCAGTGCACACAAGTCTCTGGAAAGAAACCCAGTGTTTCTCTGTTGACATATTGGCTTTGTGACTGGTATGACATGGGCGAAAGAGAGTAAAGCTGGAGGGACAACTGGAATAAAGGTTCCCTTCACATTCTTTTTCATCTCCTGGCATCTGTAACATCACATATAGAAATGTTTGCACTTCATGGGTGGGTTTGTCATGTGTCATTTCTGTCTTGACCAAAATCAGTTCACAGTTTTCAGAAGCAGATTGTTTCAGATATTTCAGCTTGTTTTGCAGACAAAAGAATCAAAACCATTTGAAAGGAGGTCAATAGGAGTTAAGTATATAATCCGTTTAGGATTTAGCAAATCCTACCCAGACCTTTTTGCATTTCTAGGCACCTAACTACCTCTGTAAACTGGACCCTGTATAAATTTCTGAAATTTTGATGCTGAAGAGAATCAAACCACTGACTTCTCCAAGTATGTTTCACCATTCCTGCCACTACAGAAAATATACCACCAGACTGGTGGGCTCTTGTGAGGAAAAGTCAGGGAGACAGACATGTTGCAGAGACTCGGTTGTTTTTAATGAAGAAGCTGAAGCACCTGTTTCATTTTTGGTATGTAGGATAGAACTTGCTATAGCAGAGTATCATAATGTAAAAGAAAGAAGGATTTTGTAAGGTATGCTTGAGAAATAGGATGTTGTTGTCAGTTTTACGGATCTCACAGTGTCCTTAAGACTTTTTATAAGATATTGGACTTGGTTGATGTATTTGAAGAAAGTAAACATCTGGTCAAAACAATAGCAGTTTGCAGTTTGCTACATATGAGTTACCAAGGCACACTGCTGACAGCTGTTAAATGCAGATGGCACTATTGTAATAGCTATGACAGCATGACAGTAAGTTATGACAGTAGCTCGCAGTTATGACAGCACAACTAGCAAGCATTTAATCACATTGCAGGACATACAGGATGACAAAAGTAGTAATTCCAGGCCAAAAAGAAAATAATTCCACATGTTTTCTAGAAATTAAAAACACTTGTACTGAGAACTTGGTTAATACAGTGAGATCATTCTATTTGAGAAACAGCAGCACTGCCCAAGAGCGCTAAGGAGATTGCAACCCGTGAACCAGAGTGCAGGCTGCTCTTTCATTTGGGTCAGAAAAGGTTAGCATCATATTCTCCATTCTGGGTAACCATAGCCCAGATTTCAAGGTGTAAGAAAGAGGAAGGTGACCATCTCTTCATAACAGAGGTGTCTAGGCAGGTGTCAGAGACTGAAGTCTTAAAGGTCAATAATGCAAACAATCAGCCATTTGCATAATGGGGTGATTTGCTGTTGCTACACTTGCACTCCTCAGCTAAAGGGGAGGAGAGTTTCTGGGTGTAGTGCTGAAATCTCTGATCTGCACAAGAACAGCCCAGGTGCAGAGGGGATGTGCACCCACCACTGGAGGATGACAGCATCAAACCAATTTATAGGAGAAGTGCCCCAGCCCTCTAATCATCTTCATCACCCTCCCATGGACCTGCTCTAGCAGGCCAACAACTTTCTTATGTTGAGGACCCTAGAGCTGGATGCAGTACTTCAGGTGGGTCTCACAAGAGCAGAGTAGAGGAGGAGGAGTATCAACTCCCTCAACCTGCTGGTTCCCAAGTTGAGTGACAGTAACTGGTGAGTGATCTCTCCCTGTCCTTATCTCAACCCATGAGCCTTTCATTATATTTTTCTCTCCAGCTGAGGAAGAGGAGTGATAGAACAGCTTGGTGGGCACTTTGTGTCCAGCTAAGGCAACTTACCAGAACAGTCAATTCCTAATTTAGCCCAAACATTTTCTGCTTCTCAAGTCCTTCTCAGGGGTTTGTGTTGACCTGCTGATAACCAGTCTTGTGGCCTTGAGGTCCAAATTTCTATAGCATCAACATAGCAATTTCACTTCAGGGTGCAGCTGACTGTATTTTCATTGAATAGCAGCAAAATAGTTAGCAGATGCTTATACTTTGGATTTTACATCCCTTGAATCCACTTTAATAAATGGATAAAAGAAATTCATACCCCAATTCTGGTGACATTTCTTCTTTTCCACGTGTATTGTATTTATAGCCTAATCAAATTACTATCTCAGGCCATGCTTTGTCAACACCCAGTCCTTCAGAAATAAGATTACCACAATAATAAAGAAAGAGTTACAGCTCACATGCAACACAAGGAAAGGTCTTGGTAGAGTGAAAGCAGTTTATCTTCAACAGAGGAGACATAAACATTTCTTTTGCTACCAACAACTAAGTAGATAAACTTTCTAGTAACAAGCTTTGAAAAGACACTATTTTTAAGTTTGCCAGAAAGCAAGGGCAAGCACAGCAGCTAAATTAGCTATCCACCCACGTCTTTGCACAAAATTTCTACTTGGAAGTTATTAATCATTCATGTCATTGTTATCTTCTGTATGGTGTGTTTGCATTTTCCCTAACAATATATGCATAAATCTATCTAATTAATGCTAATATAAATGTTTAGTATGGGAAGGGAGAGACTGTTTACACTGAATTTCTATTCAGTTAAACCAAGTCCCAGACATCTTTCAAAAAGAGAAAAATATCAAACGTTTCAGTCCCCAAAATTTTAGAAATGTTTTCACTGAACACATTGTGGGAACTTGAGCATTACAATAGTAAGGCTACCTAAGAGTTGTTTGACATCTTTGCAAAACATTATTCCTTTTGACATGGAAATCATCAAATAAATTTGGTCAACAATATAAACACTTGTAAATGGTTAACTAATTGTTTTAAGGCTGAAATAGTATGATCAGGAGACTACCACTCTGGGAGCTGGAAGAGTTCCACATATTCTGGTTCTTTAAAAACAACAATAAAAGCATATTCCATTTACTTGATCCTTAATACTGAAAAACATTTTGGGGTTTTATATCATATTAAAATTTTAGATCATTTAAGCAGCGCAGGAACCCATACTCAGATTTTAAAAGTGAGACGGAGAATTTGTGTCCATTTGCAATTTTTTTCTGAAACTTTAACTTATAGGAAAGCTGCTTTGACTTAAGACTATACACAGATACTGCTACTTACTAACAGGTAGTTGGTTTCCTTCTGCATCCTGCCATAAGGATCCTGCTTCCCCTACAAGCAACCCTGTGTAGCTCACAGTATTGCACTGTATGTAATGAAAAATTTATTAAAGTTTTATTGAAAGTTAAAAGTAATCATTTATAAAATCTCATCATAGACATTTGTGTCTTATCTGAGAGAAACAATTGAACTGCTGGATTGATGGTAAGGAAAATATCTCATTTTAGTTTATTCACTAAGAAGATATTCAACAAGCTTAAAGTATAAAAATGTTGATTTTAAACTAAATATTAAGTCACTATCCCCAGCATCTGGAGAGTATTTCAAGGCTGCAATAAGGCTAACTGAGGGAACAATCTAATTCTTTCTGATATATTCAATTTGATTATGGATTAAGAGGCAATAAATATATAGTTGACAATATCTCCATAAAACTGTTCTTTACAGCTAGAGAAGAAAGTAATAAAGTTTAGAATTATTCAGTATATCACTATTGAATAAACATTTATGCCCATATAAGAGGACAGATGATTAATTATTCCCTAAAATGGACATGATGATCACTTTAAAACATTTCTGGTTTTACCTGAAATGCATCTATTGCCTGGGAAAACACATAAATTAGTTGCAAGCATCATTAGTTCTTTTCATTGTTTTTGTAGAACCTATTAGTGTTAAGTGATTCTGTTGCTCCTCTAGTGCTAGCATGAGAGGAAAAGTACTTCCTCTGCCTTTTATTTGTAAAGTAGCCTTTTTAAAACAAAGGCTGTTAAGACAATAGTCTAGAGAACTGTGCATTAACACACCACACGTATTTCTAGGCAGCATTTGGAGATTGTTTAGTGAAAGCTTTAAAACTGCCCTTGTGTCTTATCACACTCTGTCATCCAAAGACAAATACTTCAGGAATAACATCAAACCCAAAAACACAGTAGAGGAAGTGGCACAGAGCAGCTTGCATGAGACTGTGCCCCTGGATGGCTGTGTCTGGGTGTAGGGTCCCCTCCATGGGCCACAGCAGAGCTGAGCTGTGGCCCCTGCCCAGCTTTGCTCTGAAGCCACCATGGCACTCAGCTGAAGTGTTATGTGAATTTGATTGGTTTTCCATAACTTTGGTGCTCTTGGGCCAAATGCACAGTTTGGGCTCTGTCTAAGGATGTGAGGAGACAAATCCAAGCTATGATGTCAAATAGGTGAATGAGCAACACTCTCTCAAGGTACCTATAAAGCTCCATGGCAACCTGGCCAGGGTGAAGAGACTTGTTTTAGACTGCTGAAGCTTCTAGCAGCATTTGGTGGGGCTGCTCTTCACTCCTGCTTGGCTGCCAGCTCCTACCTAAGAGGGCCAGTGGAGGAGCCAGGTCATGTACATGCAAATAGTGCTAAATTAATTCCATGTAAAGCAGCACAGCATTTATCTCCTTCTTTTACTTGCTGCCTGGTGGGTTTATATGCTGCTCTCCCAATGGGTGCAATGGGAAGCAAGCAAGGCAGTGTCTTGGTATTTTATAATCTTGAAACGTAGCACTACACCACTGGCAAAAATAATTACATTCTGTCAGTTCTAGTCATGTCAGCCCTGTTAGATCACCATGTGTGGCCACCCCGCAGTTCTCTCATCTAACCAAAGCTTCTTGCTCTGCCAAAACCAGGCTACTGGGGCAAAGAATCCTCTGTGGAGCCCCTCCTATTCTACTGATGTCTCAGGAGCTGTTAACCAGCTCCCACCCTGCCTGCAGACTTCAAAATATATATGCATATACATGACAGACTAATATCCAAAGACAGACCAATACATGGGTTTCTATAACTGTCCAGTTCTACACTAGGTGTTAGCTGGTATTCATCCAAGGGAGCTGGCTGCAGCCCAGCCAATTGTCTAGAAAGACATTCTCTCTGATGCTGTATCAAAACCTACAGACTGGAGAGTGGATCCAGACTGAGATGCACACCCTAACCACCCTAACCCAATCCTTTTCCCTCTTTTGCTATCTCCCCTAAATTTCTTCCATAGCAGGAACTTTGGTGCCTGAATCAGAAAGGAGCTATGGCATAATCCCAGCCATGGCCCCAGTACAGAGCACTGGGACAGCAGGGCAAGCAGAAGCATGTGGTAGCCACACAGCCTAGATGTAATCTGGCCACTTCTGAAGTAGCAGAAGATGACTACAAATATCTCAGATGTGCTGGTTAAAGGAACCATCATTCCATTCCTCAAAATGAAAGTCAGTGAGGCAGGAAAGTGTATTTTTGGGAGCACTAACAGTAAAGCCAAGCAACTGTTTTAACTACCCTGAAGAGAATGTGATAACATTTTCCAGCCCTTCAGCTCCTTAACTCAGGAACATGTGTCTTCCTGAACAGTCAGCTCTTGTCCTTGTTTCACAGTTTCCAAGTAACATTTTGAGTGGAAATCTATGAACCACACACTGCAAAAAGTCATGTCCTGCCTGGTTCTACATTTATAAACTAATACATGGTTCTAAGAGCTAATGTTCATCCTGAGGAGAAAGAGACTGCAGATTTTTAAAGATAAAATAACCTTTTAAAGATGTTGGGGGTTTTATCTGATTTTTCCTTTTCTCTTCACCTTCTGAAGTATCCCAGAGAGTTACATATGGTTCAAGCAGATGATACATTTCATCAGGAGAGGTGACAGAAATGAAAAATACACCTAGACACTTCAGACCTGCAGAAAAAAAATTAAATCAAGTTCTTTCCATAAATTTCATGTCTAGAAGACACCTCTATTAAAATGTGGAAGTGAAGCCATGAAATATTGAGGAAAAGGCAATGAAATGTGGAAGTTATCATAAATTGAGAGACATAAAAATCTTGGAAATATATGGCAAGAACAAAGTTCAAACCTTATTAATGCTTCTATTATGGTTTACTGCAGTCTAATTTGCAAAGTGTACAACTCCAAACCTTTTTCTGTGAAACTCTTGAAGACTGTCCTGGTAAATAAGATTCTCAGCTATATAAAAAAATTATTTGTGCAGTAATAAATACAGTTTTACAAGTATTTAATCAAACCCTGGTATATACATAAAGATAATAACCATTGCATTATAATTTCCTTTGGCTGAATGTATGGAAGTAAACAAATATTTGGAAGTAATTACTGTTATTTTGATTAATACAGAATAATTCTTCCTTTTTAATACTCCAGTGAATGATAAATATGTAACTGATGAGAGAAGTCAAGTGTTCAGAAGACATAAGTACTGATGGAAATGCTTATTTTGTGCAACTGCTAAGTCATTACCACAAAGGGCAAAAAAGCCCAAATAGATTACATTTGTTCAGCTTGTGTTCAGAAAATTCAGTCACCACAATTACCTCTCTGCAAGCTGCCACTGAGGCTGGTTGCATGGGTACCATCCCTGCAAGACTTGTTCTTGTTTGACAGTAAAGCACAGAGAAACTCCAGGGGCTAAAACAGCCAGTGGAGGCCCCACCACTTTTGTTGTCAGGTCTATGTGCTCTCCCACCAGCAACAATCTCATGTGACAATTAAACAGATTGATAGCAGGCACTATTACTGGTATGACATCTAACCTTTCCTTTCATAATTACCTTCCATTTGCTTTTTGCATTACATCTTCCTTTACACGATCTTACATGATTTCCCTGATAAAAACAAGACAAGCCATTGTTCTGAATTAGCCGTTGTACTATAAATCAGATTTTATCATTTATGATATTTTGACTACCTGAGCCCTCCCTAAAAAGCATTTAAGATTTCTCATCTCCTGGTGATACATGCTTGTGAAATGCCAGTGTTTTCAGCATCTGATCACGTTGTGAGAGGGGTTGTCTTGTTGATAAGGGCTGGAACTCATCAGTCGCCGAGGGTGTCAGCTAATGTCTCTCAGCATCATTATTTCTATTTCATCTGAAATTCCATGGTAACGAGTCTTTAAACACTGGCAGCAGGGAGGTGGAATAATGTAATTTGTAATTTAAAAACTGTGTAAAATGGGACAAGTTGTAGAGTGTTTGAGGGGATATTCTCATCTCAGTGCACTGGGCTAAAGCAGCTCCTTCGTTAGCACAGGGGAATGCAGAACACAGGACTGAAAGTGCAGCATTTGCATAACACAGCCAATCTCAGCTGAAAGCCAAAGGGCACCAGAAAGACTTGAAAGCAGAAGACAGCAACATCTTGGATGGTGGCACTACAACTTGTTACAGGGATGCCAGTGTGTCCTGTCATCAGGGCAAAGGCTCAAATCTACAGAGAACCCAAAAGTCAAGTGTCAGTTGCCAGTGAATTCAGTTGGCATATCCCTTACACCCAGGCTCAGCCTGCTTGACTCCACCTCTGGAGGTGTTCAGTGAGGATGAACTACAAATCTGAAGTGATTTTAGTTACATCCCAAAAGTCAGTTTCAACAACAGTAAAACCTGAGCCCAGCACAAAGCTACTGTTTCTAAATTGTGAAAGTATTTGCTGTCTGTTTTCATGTTCAACAGTTTGCCAGTTCAGATGGTCAAAAGATTCATCTCTTGTTGGGCATCAAATTAGTGAGGGGGGAAATGTCATCAAACAGTTCAGTTTTGATAAAATTGGGGAGACTGAAAAATGACAATTAATATTAGAAATTTCCATGATAAAATGACAGTTTCCAGCTCTAGTTGGCAGTGATCATATGAATTCAGGATAAGTTTTGTATCATCTTCAATTAAAATTTATAAAAATAAATAGAAAAATTTCTATTTAACCTTAAATATATTCCACAGATGTCCATTTAGGAATAATCAAAATGATGAGGCTATTAAACATTTTCTCATGAACTCCTTGATTCCAGACAGATTAAATACATTGGCAAAGAGTCTTTTTAAACTGAAATGCACTTTTCTGCAGTGCCTTTTTCTCTGTTTGTTGTGAATATTAGAGGAAACTATACATGTGAAATCTTTGCCTAAGTCTATGCATCTAAGGAAAGGTTTGTGTGATGGTTTAGTTTGGACTTGCTTTATTGTGTCATTGTTTAAAGCACCATACAACTTACTATTCATTAGTATTCATGCATTGTTATCTCTTAAGGTTCATGAATATTTCAGCAATACTCTCTGAATGCCTGTTATGAACGAAGGTGATTGTGGGAGAAACATCTGTTCAGTTTTGGATGCCCTTGCACAAGAAAGATATAGTCAAGACTGAAGGACTTCAGACATACACAGCTATAACAGTGATTGAAGTCACAATTACTTAGTCTAAAGAATAAAAAGGTCAAATATGACCTATAAATGGATGAAGAGTTGATACCACTCTCCTCCTGTGAGTGGACACTCAAAACTCAGCCAAAGGCAAATGCAGGGTAAAAGTATGAAATAGAAAAAGGCAAAGTGCCTGAAAATAGGTCAGTGTAAGAAGGAACTGTAACAAATAGTGGGTCAAACCTGACAATTTGGGTCCCTTTTGGTGCAAAATTATCCCCTCCCTTACTTTTATTGAACCTATTCATGTGCTATGCAGTAGGACTGGGCAAGACTTTTGGAGAGGTGACATACACAGGTTAGCAGACCTATCTACTCTTCTGACTTTACAGTAAATCTGTAGAGATGGGACCTTCATTTTTCCTTTCTATTTTGCTTGTCTCCAGAGTGACTATTTGTTATAATTAACCAGTGCCCAGAGTCCAGGCACAGACCGTTAGTAGGCAAATAGCAACCAATAGCAGCATGTTCCAGGAAAACCAGGGGAATTTCATGTACTGCTTGGCTCAGTTTGGAAGGAAAATCAGTTTTCTGTGAGAGCTTCAGTGGAAAAACAAGATTTTGAAAGAATTTGTCTGGCCTGAAGGTCACAAAGCAGAAAACTCAAAGCAAACTGAATCAGAAGAGGAACAAGGCAGGGGAAAAAGTACAGCAGCTGAGCTAAGTGGGAGAAAATTTTGCATCTCCTACTGTTCCTTAGCTGCACTGCAAAGTTTCAGGCTCACAGGAGTTCAGTTGCTCTCACTATAAGATATCCTGGTTTGTGGTACTGTCAGTCCAGGTCTGTTGTTCTGGTTACCCTGTTCCCAAATAAGCCTAAGAAAGCAGCAACAGGACCACATCCCATTTCAAAGCTTGCAGCGGTGGTGTCGGGGCATTAAACTGTATCAAACAGTCTAACCTTGCTAAAAGTTAAGTCTAAGTGGGATACTCTTGTGACTGCAGGGATCTAGTGATCATCTGTTCTGGAAAATTCACAAGGATGGTGACTGTTTGTGGTATGAGGACTGCTGAAAGTTAGCTGTTTTGTTTAATAGCTGCTCTTCTTCTGAGACAAGCAGTAGAAAGATTACAGTCAAAATTTGCTCTTAGTTTCTAAAAAAAGATGAGGGTCTCTGAAGTGCTAATGTTCTACATTATAAAATCCCAAGCTAACTCTATAAAGAGAATTTGAAACAGGCATTAGCTGCAGTATTCTTGTTTCCCAAATCAACTCCTCTGACTGATGAGCTGCTTCACCAGTTCACAGATGCACAAGTGTCCCCACAGTGCTTTTGACATTTCCAAGCATTCAAGCCTCTCCTGGAGGAATGGCATCCAGGGAAAAAGAAAAATGTAGCCTTTTTGCTCATTAATCTTTTGGCCTTTCTGAGGTGAAAGTCAGATCCTCTCTCTAAGGGAATGGTCATGACATGGACTTTTGTCCCCCAGGAACATTGCCTCAACAACACTTTGAGGAGCACGGGGTAAGCTTTTGATGCATGTACCTCTTTCTGGACAGATTCCCGACCTACTTCCCAGTCAGCACTCCCTGCAGAGACCTATTTAAAAACAGATTTTAGCTTCTGTTTAGTCATTCCTGAAAGACAGCATATGCTTTAACAAGCAGATCCTAAATGAATCTTCTTGTCATTTAATAGAAAGATCCTAAAGCAATATCTTTGTCTTGTACTACAAAGAATCAAAATATTTTTCTACACCTTCTGGTCCAACAGTATCCAGTATAGAGAGTAAACAGTCTGTGCTGAATAAGACAGCTAATAGAAATTATTGCTATTACTACACAGCTCCACACAAAAATGTCCACATATTGATCATGTGCTTGCTTGAAAAAAACAGTGACTTTTTCAAGGAGATTAATAAGAGACTTGCAGATATTTTTCATTCTGTCATCATCTTAGTTTATTGAAAAGAAACACTATTAGATTTTTTCCATATTTTAGAATTTTCCATGTTTGGCAATTAGAACTGCCATATTAAGAGAAGGAAATGTCTGTCTTTTGGTTGAATAGAGAGAGAATCCAATCAAAACAAAGATAATAGGATCTTTCCTTTATTTGAATTCCAGGTGATGCAAGGATGATGTTACCTGACTGCTACTTGCCCAGGTGCAAAATTGGTGATAAACAGAAGAGACGACCTCTTGTACTATCCTAGCATTTCTGTCACTTCATGATCCATTTGAAAAATGCAATTCTGAAAAAAATAACATTTGTCATATTATCTGAGGCATTTTGGAAAGTAACACTAGGGTGGTAATTTAGGGAGTTCAGGAAATCCCCTGGAATATGAATACTGAGATCATGTTTGGGCATTGGCTAACACTAGTTTTCCTAGTGTAACTTCAGATATTGGTTTTATCTAATAATGCTCCAAACAGTTTTCAGTGAGTAATCTGACATTGAGAAACACCAATTGGAAAGCACTCCAGAAGTTCAGGAGTTGGCAATGCTTTGGATTCCCAGAATCAACAAAATGATTAGTTAAAAACATTTTCCACTTAAAACTCTCTAATTTGGAGACTTTCTTCCTTGTTTTGCCACTCCTTGTTATCAAAACAGTCCTGCATTATTTTCCTCTGAATTCAGGAAGGCCCTGTTTCCTTCCTTTCCCCTCCATCCTCCTTTTCCACCTGTTTCAGATGGACCCTCACACCAGACCAAAGTGATGAAACACATCAAGACCTGGTAAGGGAACTTTTGTTTAATGACATCATTATTTCTGTTCCAGGTATTATTCAAATGTCACAAAGCAGCAAGAATGAGCTCTCTAACATTCACCCAAAACCAGACCGATGAGGATAAAAGGAGGAAAAATAATTGACATGCCAATTGCCTAGAACTGGAAACAGCAAAGCTATTAAGAACATGAATAAATGTGAAGAAATAAAAAACATGGGTGAAACCAAAAATACACTGAGAGTGGCTTCTGCTGAAAACTGGTCTGTCTGTATGTAGGAGGCCTTCAGTTTCCTACCAGAGATGAAGCCACTTAAATCTGGAGGCAGGTTTTTTGCTGATTCAGCAGTCTGGAGCCACAGTGATGCTTCAGAATACACTGGTTTGCAGAACCCTCCTCCCTTCCTCCACATGGAGCCAGGGAGTGGGGGGTGCCCTTTCCTGTGATCTCACTGGCTCTGGACAATTACCGCTGGGACCAGGAGTGTGCAGCAGAGGTAATTGATGTCATGCACTGCCATCTGCTGTGTCTCTACTCACACTACCACACAAAACTCAAGCTTGGAAAATATGGAACTTTAAATTAAACTCTCACTGCATGTCATTCTCGCTGTGCTTCAAGAAGGGATTGCATAAGGGTACGGAGAACAGATCCAAACCAATGCACAAATAAATACAAAAGGTATGTATGGCCACTAAATTTCCCAAGATTTGCACAGTGAAGGAGACTATCCATATTTTTTAATTTTGAAAATAAGCATTTGGTGTGTAATAACACATTAATGAGTGATAGCATATATAAATACACTAGACCAATCTTCAGTGTCATAAGATGATTTAAGAATATTTGGATGTGTTGCTGACTTTTATCCTATATGAAAATTTATGTTAGTTCCCAAGAGTGAGCCTCAGAAGACCTGTCAAACACATTTGCTTATATTCCAGCTCAGAATCTCCCCAGGACAGTAGCTATACTCTATTTATAGATAATGAGCTAGCTGATAATCTGAGAGAGCAGCTGGTCTTTTGAAGTGCTAAGAGCAGACCACAAAGTGTTACATGGCAATCACAGAGCGAGAAGAGACCTATATCCAGCACAGTGCAGGACTTTGTGAAGGAAATAGGAAAATTTTCATGGAAACCTTAGGAATATTGGACCCCTACCACGCTCCTGCCAAGTTCAATAGGACAAGTCATGGCATCACATTCTTCTCTCTGTAAAAATTGTATAATCCAGTGGTACCTTGGTGCGTTATGTTGTAGATCTCCTTTGGAAAAAGCTATAAGATCTGTTCATCTAAGACACAGTCCTGTTTTCCATCCTGTATAGTTTAACAAGGGCAAATGCTGGATTCTGCACCTGGGACAAGGCAACACCAGTGTACATAGAGACTGGGGAGGTGGAGGCTGGAGAGCAGCATAACAGAAAGGGACCTGGGGTTCCCCATTGATGGCAAACTGAATATGAGCCAACAGTGTGCCCTGGCAGCCAGGAGGGCCAACTGTGTCCTGGGGTGCATCAGGCAAAGCATTGCTGGCTGGTTGAAGGGAGTGATTGTCCTGCACTTCTCCATACTTGTGCAGCCTCATCTTGAATACTGTGTGCAGTTTTGGGCACCACAATATAAGAAAGATAGTAAGGTATTAGAAAGCATCCAGAGGAGGGCAATGAAGATGGTGAAGGGCCTTTAGAGGAACCTGTGTGAGGAGCAGCTGAGGTCACTTGGTCTGTTCGGCCTGGAGAAGATGAGACTAAGGGGAGACCTCATAGCAGTCTACGACTTCCTCACAAGGGGAAGTGGAAGGATAGGCATTGATCTCTTCTATCTGGTGACCTGTGACAGAACCCAAGGGAATGGCATGAAGCTGTGTCAGGGTAGGTTTAGGTTAGATATTAGAAAAAGGTTCTTCACCCAGAGAGTGGTCAGGCAATGGAACAAGCACCCCAGGGAAGTGATCATGGCACCTGGTGGTGAAGCATGACAGAATTCAAGGGTTTGGACAACGCTCTCAGGCACAGAATGTGATTCTTGGGGCTGTCCTGTGCTGGGCCAAGAATTGGACTTTGGTGATCCTTGTAAGTAACTTCCAACTCAGAATACTCTGTGATTCTGTGATCCTCTCCATGCACACCCCCATGGACATATTCCATAATGTGTATTGTAGTCCCACCTGGTTTTTATCTTCTTCATGATATTTTGCTCTACATGAACATTGTAATGATATACAAAGCAAAAGAATTCCTACTGGAAAAGCAAAATTTCCATACCCACACTACCCACTCTGCTTGGTTCTACCAGTCCTCAGTCATATTTTTGCATCAGGGCAGCAAAGGTCAAGTGATGAATGTTGTTTAAGCACATGTCCAAGTCAGGGATGAATAACCACACAGTCAGAAACATATGAAGTCAGAATGAATTATAATTTAAAAGCTATTTTATTTTCATGATTCTTTCTAATATTTCTTCATTCCGTGTTAGTACTTCAATGCCTGAAGTCTTCTAGAGTATAAAATTATTTGCCATTCTTACCAGGGTATAACTTAATACAAGTGGGTTTTTTCTTCAGGAGTTACATGCAGTTTTTATCAGGATGGAGATGTCTATCATACATAGTCCCACAAGGAATACCTAGAGCTCACCACAACACAGTATTGTCATGATTGCTCTGGGTGATGGAACACAAAGTGGGCTTACCACATTTGCAGATATGGGAATACATTGAAATATTGATAACAAATTCAACATTATCATGGTAAATCAGAGGCACAGTCCAACAGAAATATATTATTCAAAGGAGACATGCAGAATTTACTGTAGTTAGGTAGGGACTGTCAGCTGCACAGGTGTTGGATGGCAGATGACTAATCAATTCCAAAAAAAGGGAGCTGGCAGTTACTATGGATCACAAGCTGAACATGAGTCAACAACATCATGCTACTGCAAAAAAAAGAGAAACATCACACTGAGGTGAATAAATAGAAAAGATTATTGGAGTATATAATGTGCAAGCACTAGCTGAGGGAACCGAGTCTGCTTGAGCCTGGAGAGAAAGGAGTTGTGGGATGATCTAACTGTAGCCTTTCTGCAGCTTAAATGGGGTTGTAGAGAAGATGGAGACAGATGATTTAGAGGTGCCCAGCAAAAACAATAAGCACAGGCTGCAGCAATGGAAAGGTTTCACAGTGATAGTGGTTAAGCACTACCACAGGTGCTCAGGGAGGCTATGAAATTGCCATCTTTGAGGATTTTCAACACTTGATTGAAGTGCTGAAAGAGGCTGTGAGTCAGCAGACAGTCCGAGCAACTAGAAAATTTTGTAGGACTAGACCATGTCCTCTGTGAGGACAGGTTGAGAAAATTCTGATATTCAGCTTGGAGAAGCAAAGGATGCATGAAGGAGAGCCAGAGAAGCAATTTTCATCAGGAAATGCAGTAACAGAACAAGGAGTAATGGGTCAAACTGAAATAGGGGAAATTTAGGTTAGATACACAGAAGAAATTCTTTACGGTGAGGGTGGTGAAGCACTGGAACAGGTTGTCCAGAGAAGTTGTGTATGCTCAACCCTGACAGTGGTCAAGGCCAGGTTGGATTGGGCTGTGAGCAACCTGTTCCAGTGGAAAGTATGACCTCCCATGACAGGGGAGTTGGAACTAGATGATCTTTAAGGTTGTTTGTGACCCAAACCATTTTATGATTCTATGATTATATGCCATTGGGAGGAATGGCTAGATTTCTTTAAGTTTTGGGGTTGGGGATGTTTGGGGGTTTTTTTGGTTTTGCAAGGTCAGGGTCTGTTTGGTTTTTGATTGCTAAAAAGGAGCTCTGGTGGCAAGAACATCTCCCTTGTAATGCAGCACTATTTGCAGTAGAGATTTGTACCAAATTATACAGAGTGAAATCTGTGCACATACTAACTGCAGACACCTCCCAGCCAGGGGTTTTATTGAAAGTGCTGACTGCAATGCACATTAAATACTCCCTAATTTCTACCTCAGGAATTTACCAAACTTAGAAGTAACAGAAATTTTACCTTGATCTGTAGGACTTGAGACTAGAAAGAAGTCACCACATTGGATTTTTCATTCCCTTCACTATTTCCCCCCACAGGAAAAGCTCTCTTTTTTCTTATTTACTGCTGATCACAATCTTTATCTTTAAGAAATCTGTTTCTTGTACTCAGGGTATTTTCATTCTATTGTGTGTGTGCTGCATTCCTTGTTGTTAAAAGTTTCTTCTAACGACCCAATGGCTGGCATTGATTTTGATTTTTTTTAAAAGCATTACAAAAATTTTTCTTTGGGGGCTGGGAAAGAACATGTGTGAAAAATTAAATGAACTTTAGAAAAATATCTAAAAGCAGTGGTCACCCAGTGCTGGCATAGTGACAGTCTTTACACTACCTCTAAAACATTGGCATGCTGTTTGCAGGGATATTTCTGATATCATTTCCTTAAATCCATTGCAAATTTCCTTTTTATAAAGTGTAAGGTTCTATACTACAGCTCTGGGAGTTATACTAAAGGATCTTATTATAGGAAAGAAACAACAAGACAGCTAGAAAGCTGGAGTGGAAGCTAAACATTTACAGAGAATGCAAAGGGATTCCACAGAGATCACATTTCAGTGGTTTAATGTATTGTGTATGTTACAAAAAGTCTGGAATGCTAACAAGCATACCAAATACTATAACAGAAGTCAGCTAAATAGAAAAAGAAAAAACCAAATCAAACATAGGGAATAGTAATGAAAAAGGCAAATTCTTCTGTATAAGGATCTCTCATGGCTGCTACAAGTCAACATGAACACCATCCTAGCACTCACTGTTTGAGCCTAGATTCATCTTTCTTACCTGAGCAGGCTATAGTATGTAGTCACCACAGACTTCTTGTGTGTGGATGGAAAGAGAAAGGCAACATCACAGGGCAATTTACTCCAAATGAGATGAAGATGTGCATTTTCCTAGATAAGTATAGAAAGATCTAAGAGAGACACTGAGTTCCTGCTCTAACCGTTGAATTCGATGCCGACAGGTGGTGAGAATAAATGCAGCCAACAGGCCTATCTACAGCATATGGAACAGCCTTTAAGGAGGGTGGAAGTTCATGCCTCAGTAAACACAGCCTCTTGCAAAAGCCAAGCTCTTAACTAGGTTTTAACTGAACCTGAAGGAAATAGATTGTCTTTAAGACAGTGTAAATTAGTGAGAGAGAAAATGAGACACACCAAAGAAAAATAACCCTTCATACACCCACAAAAAGCCACAGTCAGATATTGCTATACATTCAAAACGAAGTGCAAAGCAAAATAATGTTTCCCTTTGGACTGTCAGCATCCTTCTTCAGCTGTCTAGTTGTTTCTTATCTGAGCAGAAAAACCTTCCTCCATTTATTTGTGTAGTCACACTGACGCCAGGGCTTTCTACAAAAAATATCTCCTCTCCTGGTATGGTCTCTGTACTCCACCTGGGTCCACTTAAGCTCATTAGTGAGGAATGATACCCCACAGGGCAGTTCCCAGCAATGCTGCTCCTTTCCTCACACAGCAGGGCCAGCTGCTCTCCTGCATCTTACCATGCTGGGGTATGCTGCTGTGTGGGGCTGAGGTGCTGCACTGTGACAATAGGCAAGAACTACAGCTTACAGTTTTGTCACTGGCCTCATTTAAAACATCCTCAGCATGGACAGAGTAGCCAGACTCTTTACCTCTCTGAGGTAAAAATGTTGCTTCCAACTCAACTAATACTCATTTGGTTATGTTGAACTAATAAAACAAACTCTGAATAGCCTACTTTTCAGCACTGCTCATGTCTCTTTACACTGTAATTACTGTGATGTTTACTGCAGAGGAACTGAAATTATGGAGACACCACCAGAGAAAATGAAAAGAAAATATCAATGTATGCAGTAAAAAACATAATCCACTTGACACATTTGCAAATAGACTTGCAAAACTATAACATTGTTGGACTTGTGGTTGCTAATTATTATTAGTCAGCATATGTTTATCATGAGCAATAAGATCAGAACAAAATAAGGCAGTTTCTAGAAGGGAAAGTAAAATGTGACAGAAAAAAATAAAACACCAAAAGAGGCTGATCTTGTTTTCAGAGAATGGTTTCAAAGAGTAAGGGCAATGACTAGCAATTGATTTTCCTTGTACATACTCTTCACCACTGTAAAACAGTTATTTGATGTAGCTTGATCTGCAATGGAAGAAAACAAAGGTAAGCCACAGCTAAAGCACACAGCTAGACAGACATCACTCTTCCTCCATCAAGGGATTAATGTCTATGAGTCTGGGTCAACAAGGTGCAAGGCCAGGTACAGCCACAAGTTTAAGGCAGCTCAGGCAAGGACCAGCTTAAACACAACTTCCAAGGCAAAATTGGGGAAGCTGCCAACAAGACTTGTCTTGAATGAAGCTGGACCATATCCCCTCCAGCTACCAGGCAGAATGCCCACCAAAAAAGCCTGCTGCAACTGCTGACACCTCTGCTGTCATGGCACACAGGGACAGATTTTGGGGAGGAGCACTGAGTATTATAAGAGTTGATGAAGCACCATGAGATACAGCATAAAGATTTCTCAGTAGTGAGGTCTTCTCAGCATAAAGATACTTTGAATATGTCTGAGCTAGCATTACTTCTTTTCCCTAGTTTTTTGTGCTTCAGCATGAAATTCAAGCATTCTAAGATACTTCAAGGAAGACTGCTCTAGTGCTTTGACACCTGCAAAATATATCATGCTGTTTTCACAAATGGCTTGTCATGGCCTTTGCTCAGAAGATTTCCCAACTAAATCTTGCAAACTCATGGGTCTTTGATAAGTATCAAATTACATAAGAGCTTATCTCTAAGGAGCAGATGAGCCCTTTGAGCAAGTTTATTACCTGATGAAGGATTTATCGAGTGCTTCCACAAGAGTTTTCCACCCCTCCCTTCTCTCGGTGCATTTAGATACCTTTTAATATACAAAAGCTGAGACATATTGCACAGGACGTATTTGGCTGCTCCATCTCAGAGAAAAATTTGCAGTCTTCCAGGAATCCTTCTGCCAATCCTTCAGCTCCATCAAAAGCAAACAGACTTTCCTTATGACTGCTGCCCGTCAGGAATCAAGCAGTTTCCTCCTTTCACATGTAAACAACAGTCAACTTTAATCAGTGTTTAATTTGTCAGTAGCTCTTCGATAAGAAAATAGCATTTTATACTTCATTAATCATGGTTTCAGCAGAGCAGACCAGGATCTACTAGTTCTATGAGCAGAAACAGATTCTGTCAGGGGTTTTGGTTTGGGTTTTTTCCCAGGCCACAAAAAAAGGAAAATCATGAGTTTGTGTATGTACATGTGAGTGTGTGAATGAGTTCCACCAGAGTTAGCCAGCTGGAGGAGAGGCATAAATCTGTGTTGCATCATTAAGCAGATACTGCAAGCACCACTGTCATTTTTCCTTAAAATTCCATTACATCTCTTCAGACTGCATAGGACTTTACACTTTCAGAAAACCTCAAGACCCAAGAACAGAGCAAGAAAAGAGAAAAGATTTCAAAAATAAGCTTCAAAACTAGAAATGTTGCCTATTCTCATGGCTGTTCAGTTCATGCTTCTACTTCGCTTTAGAGGGTCTCAATAGCCTGGGAAAAAAATAGTCTCCACAAACAGTCTTAGTTGCTTCAAAAGACAGATATAACATTAGACAGATGAGTTTACATTCTTACTTAAAAGATTAGCTGAAAAATTTCAGCTAGCCTCTGATCCATCTCAGGTGTTGTACATATTTATATATATTAAAAAAAAAGCCTGATCTAATTGAACATACTTACTGTAATCAGTGCAAAGCTCACATGATTGTCACAAGTATGTGTAATAACAAACTAGAAGGAGCAGACAGTGACCAAGAAGATTAATTATGTAAAGAAAACCTGCTGAAAGATTCTTAAAAAATAAAAAATAAAAAATTCAGTGCTCTCCTTCTGTCTTGTGATGTTCAACAGCTTCCATGAGGGTAAATTGGAGACTTACATATAAGTACTCTTTCAGGTGATATTTTGAATTTTGGAAATACACTAAGTGCTCCCCTTGTTTTTAGCTTGGTTTTGTCAGAGCGATTTCTGAGTCTTTCCTGAATTGTCACTCTTTATTTTTGCTCTTGGAGCAAGTGCCACACAATTTAGACTTTCTCTGTCTACATAGTGCAGTAGCAGGCTAGGTCAACTGCATCAACCTCCATGTTACTTTCTAAGCTCCCACTTTGGTGCCTGTGCCTGATTAACTATGAGCTTGGAATCAACAGAGGAGAAAAATCTCATAAAAGAGAGTGATGGATTTCACCAGCATCCTTGACACAGCTAAACAGCAGGATCAAACAGACACAACGGGTCATTTCCACAGGCTGCTGCTGGTGACAGGCAGCTCCCCTCATTCTGAGCACACAGAATGCCAATGCCAGAGATGGTCAATAAGAGTCATACCTGAAACATACCTAGGTGCCTCCAGAGAGGAACTTTTACCTGAACCAATTTACTTGCCGACCTTAGGATGAGATGACTTGCTGCAGTTCAAGAAAACCAATCCCACCTTACACACCTGAAAACTTGCACTCATTCCCTTGTTGTACCCTGTGAGTTGGTGGAGGACCCCAGCAACCCTTGAAGCACCCCAGCCAGAACACCAGTGTTTGACATGCAAACAGCATTTTGCACTTCACAGACACCTTCCTCTGGTTCTCTCTCTGCCAGACAGAAGCCAAGCTTGACAAAGGAATGTCAGAAGTGGGATCGTGTCTAATAATACCATTCACAACTATCAAAACCATCCACCTCCCCTCTCCCTGGCAGTGAATCCCTTCAAAACAAAGGCTCACTCACAGCAAACTCAGTCCTTTAAGTTGCAGGAATCATCAAAATATCATGTTTCCAGAACTAATGTCTCTGTGCTAGCTCCTCAGGGGGTCTGGTTCAGAGGCCCATTGCAATGACCTCCTTGCAGGCAGCTTCGACAGCTCATCTCAGCACAGTTTCTCTGCCAGCCCCTGAAGCTGTCAGCCCTTGGGGAGATGAAGGACAGAGCACTGTGGCCTCAGGCTGCACAAGAGGAGCTCACTTTCAGGCACACATGGCCTCATGTCTCGATGCCCTTGCAGCAGCATATCAATCTCTCACCCCCACCATCACAAATCCCCTTCTTTTTTAATCTAAATGCTCACATCCTTGCCCCCAAGATAAAAAAAACAACAACATTAGAGCTTAAGAATCAACAGTTAAAATCACAGGCCATTCCTCAGCTGATGGTCAATACTGTCCCCAGCAAGAACTCTTCCTTTCCCCATGACTCCTGCCCTGCCACCAGCTCAGCAGGCACCACCTGCCCCTTCTCTTCTGGATCAAGGTCCCACTACCCCAGCCCTCCATCCCAAGCTCAGCCTTGGGAGACCCTATCCCTGCTCAGGCAGCCCATCCCCAGCCTCGTCCCCTGTGCTGATGGCACTGCAGAGGTACAGCCCATCCACCCTGCTGGTACCCAGGTCTATTCACACACTGTTAGTGGCTCATATGGCTATGTAGCACAACAGTACCTGCTAGTGCCTGCCACTCATTTTCAGGCATCATTTCACATTAATTACCATCCTCTTATTTCATTAACAGCAGTAAAACACTTTGATAAAAGTCACTTCACACAGTGTCTGCATTTAAGTTCACTGCTGGTCCTTCTGAGAAGACGAGCAGCTCAGGGTTTGCAGCAATGGGTCAGCTGAGAGCTATTGACCTACAGACAGTCACATATTAATTTTGCATTACAGGAGAGAGTGAAAAAGCTCTGACATTTGCTACTGCTGCATCTAAGAAAAAATGCAAACTGATAGAAAGCCAAAGGAAACACAGATTAGTTCTATTTAATATGATGCCATATTGCAATTTAAAAAGGTCTTGTGCTGTGCTGTGTGACTTGGTTGACTTGGAAATGAACACTTCTGGATTCCTCTCATTTCCTCTCCTTTAAGCTGATGGCAGCAAACATTTGAAGAAATTGCTCCCACTAAGCTTCACTAACTATTAAATTACAGACAATTTACAATGCAGGTCAGAGCCATGGAAGGCTCT
>NW_008655534.1:59607-67157 GCF_000695815.1 Acanthisitta chloris
TGCTGAAACAATCAACAAAATTTCGCAAAATTTATTTTTAGTATTTTTTGTATCAATGGGGGGAAAATGCTAAGTGTCTAGAGACACTTTTCAAGGGGACTAAATCCTTGCTGAAGGTATACTAAGCTCTGTGAAAAAGAACAGAAGAACAAACTTTCTAACAAACATTTCAGAACTGGTAGAAATACAAGAGTATTTACCATATTTGGAATCAACAAAATTTCGCAAAATTTATTTTTAGTATTTTTTGTATCAATGGGGGGAAAATGCTAAGTGTCTAGAGACACTTTTCAAGGGGACTAAATCCTTGCTGAAGGTATACTAAGCTCTGTGAAAAAGAACAGAAGAACAAACTTTCTAACAAACATTTCAGAACTGGTAGAAATACAAGAGTATTTACCATATTTGGAGGTGTATGTTCCTGTGCTCTCTGTAAACTATGCACGTTATTTCTCCTGATCTTAGACAAGATCCACAAGACAGATTAAAATCCTAATGATATTTTAGTTGTCCACATCCAAGGATTCATATTAAGGTACTTAAGTACACTTAAGTACTGCATAACCATCAAAATACTGAAAATGCCTTCTCAAAATACCTCAACACCTTCCCTCAAGTTTTGTTCATGGAGGATGTATGCTTGACACTAGCTGGTGCTGTGGTGTTTTGTACCCAAGTCCCAAAAGGGTTTTCAGTGTTCATGACCCCTGCTTAGTTTTCCCAGGGTCCATCTGCAAGGCATTTTCAGAACATGACCAACCATTCTGTACATGCCCACAACACACAGCAGGTGCTGTTGACCATGATTTCCTCTGAGCAGTCCTGTTGATAAAGTATTGACTCAAGTCAAGTAAAACTCTAATGACACTTTTGCAGCAGGGGTTGAAATTAAAAACCATTTCCTTACGGTATTCTTCACATACTAGCTGATTATTATCTGTTAGTTATCTACCAATTGTTCATAGTGCTTCTTAGTCTTGCTTACTGAATATCCACTGCGCCATACACATGGAAACTTAGACCCCAGTAGGCAATATGTTTCTCAGAGTCTTGGTTTATGTTTCATTCAGCAACAAACATTTCGTAAAGATGGAACATCCTCAGCTGAAGACAGTGTAGTAGGTCACCTCAAGATACGCAGCCAAACCCTGCTTAAGAAAGGCCTCATGTGAAGTAATAAATCCTGTTTCAAACCAGGCAGAGAAAGAACTTGAACTCGTGCAGCATTATAGATGGGCTCTTTTTTTCCATAGATAAAGGAGGAAGATTTACTTAAAAGATCAAACGGTTTAGTAGGAGGCTATGATAGAGCACCAAGGGGATATGCAAAGGTCTATGATAAAAGTAAAGAGCAAAATCTAGGTGACATATCATTTGAAACCAGAAGCAAAACTCGAGTAGTAATAGAATTTTGGATGACTTTAAAAGTTATATTGGAAGTTTTATTGATGAGGCTTGGGAGGTTTGTGCTTTTAACTATAGTCACAATTCTGGAACATCGCATTCAGGATTGCAGAGCTTCAGTCTGAGCACTGAGACCTAGAGCTCTTCTGAGATCAGTCCAACGTTAAATCAGGAGAGAGAAATCAGACCTCTTGCATAACAGTTCACAGGAAATTGATCTCACTTTATATGATCTTCCCACAGTTCCCATTCATCCTATTTTGTAAGACTCCAGACAAGTTAACTTGGGTTGCGTTAGCTCAATGTTTTATCCCAGTGTGTTAGTTTGGGCTGAGGTAGAGTTAACTCTCTTCACAGTGACTAGTATGGGGCTATGTTTAAGATTTGTGCAGAACACAGGGTTGATAATACAGAGATATTTTGGTTATTGCTGAGCTGATCTTACACAGAGCCAAGGCCTTTGCTGCTTCCCATACTGCCACACTGGCAAGGAAGTTGGGGGTGCATGGGAGATTGAGAGGAGACACAGCTGGGACAGGTGACCCAAACTGACCAAAGGGATATTCCATACCATATGACATCTTGTTCAGTACATAAAGTGGGAGGAAAAAGGAGGAAGGGGAGGACATTTGGTGTGGTGGTGTTTGTCTTCCCAAGTAACCGTCACGTGTGCTGAGGCCCTGCTATCCTGGGGATGGCTGAACACCTCTGTGGTAAGCAGTTAATTAATTCCTTGTTTTGCTTTGCTTCTGTGTGCAGCTTTTGCTTTCTCTTTTAAACTGTCTGTATCTCAACCCATGAGTTTTTACAGTTCTTACCCTTCTGATTCTTTCCTCATCCTGCTGGTGGGGAAGTAAGCTAAGCAGCTGCCTGGTGTTTGGTGGTTGGCTGGGGTTAAACCTTGACACAGGTCTCACTGCCAGCCAGTCACTTGCTAGGTTAACACTGACATTGACTGTCCAGGTTTGCTGATGGCTGCAGCAATGAGATACGTACTGAGTTGGCAAAGCTGACTTTAAGTAAGAGCTCACTTTCTAACAAATTTTATTAAGACTCTGCGATCTCTCTGAAGGGCAATAATTACATTTGTGAATTTGTGTAAGATTTGCAGGAAAAATGAGATGCTGGTATATTGAGACATTTATAAAAGGTCATTAAGATTTTCCATTAGTGAGGAAGTAATTTGATTGTTGAAGTTTGAGAGCATTTCATCAGAGGCAAATAAAGAAGGAACATTTAATATCAGATTAAAATCATATGAGACCATTTTTGACCATATAAGTGACATTTCACGGCACTCCTAAAGCACTTTTGTAGGCAGCTCACCTGAGATGGATGTCCATAAATCATAATTCACTGAAAAAAATTCTACACTGCAATAAGAAAAGAAAGGAATTTTACACAGAAATGAGAATCATTTGAGAGGCTTCTCACAATGAAAAAAAGATGGCCCAACATGGAGCTAAGAATATTAAAAAAATAACACATTTGGAAAATATCTGCTGATTTGAGGCACAGAAAGGGAGGATGGATTACATTTCATAAATCAGAACAAAGTGGATGACCTGGTCCTCCACTAAATGGAAAAGAAAGCTGGTAGCAGATGGCTTTTGGAAGGGCAATTCATTTAGCACATTATTTTTTCTTCAATCTTTCTGCTTCTGTCTTCATTAAGAAAGTAAACTGGGCTCAGGTGGCTGACATATTTAACATCACTGATAAATGGCTCAGGCTAGAACAAAGATGAATCAGAGATTACTTACCTATGTTACACAAACAACTAGTCCCACTTCCACATCTCTAGCAAACTTAGGGACCTGAACAAACTAATGTTTGCACCTTTCAAAATTCATGGAGAAAAAGAGAAGTACCAGAACAATGCAAAAGGTTCATTATGATGCCTGTCTGAGAATGGAGAAAGGACACACGCAAAAAAAATATTGTAGTATGACTGACTTAAATTCCATGAAATGATAAATACTGGAAAATATAAACAACCTTTTTGAGGCACCAGAGAGATAATCATCAAGCTGATATAATTTTTTTAAAGACCAAACTGTGAAGAACAACAGAACATGAATTCTCAGTATGAAACTGTCGAAAGGGATGGATGTGATTCTTGTGATCCCTCTGTGTAAAGAGAGAAGTGAATAATGTAGTAAGTGGTACATTTGCATACATCATGTGCAGAAATACTGCACATATGCTGGTATCCATATTTTACAAAGAATGGAGAAGAAAGGGGAGGGCTAAAAATTTCAAACTAACAGACTAATAGAAGAACTAAAAAGACATTTCTTGTAAGAAACCTATGTTGAATCTCTGGAGCTAAAAAAATAGCCCCAGAAGACTGAGCTGGCTTAGTCACAGCAGGCACTTTCATCATGACGAATAACATATTGAATGGAACTGTAAACCAACAGAAAGGAAGGAATGGCAAGAATTAATAGCTGGAAGTTTGATGCAGAAAACTTTTAGGAAAGACTCTCCATCCTTTCTTATCTTCAAATCAACACTAGCTACCCTCTGGAACTGACACAATTTGAAAAAAAAAAAATATGCTGAAGCTTGGTAACCAGTACAGGGGAAAGTATAATCACTGAGTAACTTTCTTTACCTTTTGACAGAGTCTCCAAATAAGCTAGAACTATTTAGATAGGAACCTCATTCATATATGCAAACAAAGGTCTAATTAATTTAGCAAGCACTTAAAGTAACACTTACTAGGAGATTAGAAAAGTAAACAATACAATGGAGTTACCAAGGCATAAGCCAAAGGATCATTTGTTTGTAAAATAATGCCTTGATACAGCTTTCATCTCTTTCTCAAGTGTTAAACCAAATAGTCTTTTATGCCCCAAAACCAAAGAGTGTCCATGTCATGACCCATACAACCTTCATGAAAATTTGTAGGTATAAACTGACATAGTCATGCAGCTGATTCAGATAAAGCTGTCCTTGATATGTAATACACTGGTACTGCTGAAGGTTGGGTGAAGTAGAGTATTGCACAGAGTCAGAGCCACATTATAATTCCACTAGTACTTATGTGTACATGAACACACACCAAAAGAGAAAACCATAATATAAACTAATCAGTGGACTTAAAATGACACTGATGCAGAGTTCATAGGTTGTAAGTCATGAGGCATGGTAACATTTGGCTTCCTCTGACAAAAGGCAATGGAGCTGTTGTACCATTTGGTTGTTTCCATCAGCACACAACAGAAAGAATGGCCCTCTCCCAGATAATAAACTACCTGTATGTAAGGAGGGGCTGACCATGTATGGAAAGAGGGACTGGGCATGAAATGTGCCTATGCCAAAAACAGAGGACATTCTTCCAAGCCCAGTGGCACCAGGGATACAGAAGTGGGCACCACGCCACGGTGCCCAGGTGAGTAGAGAAGAGACTCTCCCAGCTGCAGTCCCCGACCATACTAGTGCTGTAGGCTTTGAAAGCACTAGATAGCAATATGGAGCAACATGGAGCAACAAGGGACCTTGACAGAAACAGGGGTGTTAATGTTTATGTGCTGTCCACAGGACAAACACAGAAAGGACAATGCTCCTCTCACTGCTCTGTCTCCCTAACTTAGCAGAAAACTGGGAACCATCAAAATAGGTGACAAATGTAGTTCTGCCTGCACAGTCACACACATAAATCCCTCTACAAGTCATGTACATACTGCTCAGCCATCGTCAGCCTGAGCTGGCTTTGGATTGATGAACTGAATGTACAAGACTCATTACCAGTCTCCTAAGTGTTCATTGTCCCTAAGAGTGATGCATGCATAAAGACACCAAACACAATGAATGGAGATTGCAGGTTTGGGAGGCCCATGTTTTATTCTTAGTTCAGAGTTCAGTGTGTGCAGACAAGAAGGAAACCATAGGAAAAGAGAGTAGCACATTCTGAACCATATTAGTGATTTCTACAGCTTTAATTAGCACTAATAAGTTAATTAAATGCATTAGAGTGAAATTATGCCATTTGCTTTAGGAATTATGTAGTATTAGTTAATTTTAAAGCCTGAAAAGTTTTATGACTCATGTAAAATATGAAGTCAGATAACCAACTCAAAGGTTTCCACATGGGAGGGCAATTGTTTCGTACTGTTGTTACTGGTTATCTCCAATAGCTACATGACCACTTATCCTGCAGTGCCTACACTTCAGCGTGGTGAAAGGGATTCATTTTCTAAATTCAAATTCCAATCAGAAACAGTGGATTGTTTTCTTCTCTTTCCTTCCCTTTTCACAAAAGTCTTATTTCTTGGTACTTTGTACAGCTGGGAGACGTGTGTAGAGGTCAGCACTGGGAGTAGGTCAGCAGTGGGAGTTCAGCCTGATAAATAACCCTCTCCAGGTCCACTCTATTCCCAAAGCATATTGGCACATCTGATAACAGACATGGTAGTCAAGAAAAAGGCAGTTTCATTACATCATATAAAATAAATGAAATATGCTGTCAATTTATGGTACACATTTATAGGCATTTTAGAAAGTGACTGTATTTGTAACCCAGAGTGTCCCTCCTTCAGAGTTTGTGGAGGGAGAAGAAACCTAAACCCGCTCACAGGACAATGCAGACAGAGCCTTTGTTCTGCACTAGAGTGGGAGAAGTACATGCCTCACCTCTGTAGAGATTATTACCACATGTCAAAATTTCTTTCAGCAAATTCAGAGAGGATGACATACCTGAGCCTGGGATTTCTTGACAATTTGCAGCTCCAGGCATATACAGCTTAGACTGGTCTGTTGGTCATCCAGAAATATCAGGTGGTTTATGGTATGTGTATAGCAGCCATGAAGCACTGAGTTCTCTGGATGGTGCTGTGCAGTCACTCCCATGAAGCAGGTTCATGTGCTTGTGTTACACAACTTGTAACTCTTGTACTCTCTCAGAGTTTCATCTTGAATATGCATATGCCACAACACACAACCTTCTGCCTAGGAGCCCCCAGATAGAGGTAACTGTAATCATACCCCTCTCTTCCCAGTAAATCTGTGCTTGAGTATGAGTTACACTGCAGATAGTAAATCACACACATGATGAAACCCTCCCTTATTCTGCCCAGAAGGGATGTTTCCAAGAAGCTGAGCACCTCTCCAGCTGCCACATAGCCCTCAGGCTTCAGTCTCTGGCTGTGTGGTTCACATAGCTACACAGTAGCTTATTTTCAGCAGGTCTTCCTGTCTGCTCAGAATAACAACTGCTTTAATGGGTCTTTCCAGCATGTTGCTGGACTCATTGCTTTATCACCTTATAAGCCTAGTAAGAGTCATACCCATTCCTAGCAAAGGGTTTTCACGGAGTCCCACAAGTAAAGCACTTTATTTCCATATTATTAACACTGTTACAGCTATCTAGCCAAAAGATAGGGATACCTGTCAAACCTTAAATGTGAGCTGGTGTGCAGCCCATAACCTTGAACCAAGGAGAAGAGATGGTGACAATGAGGCCCCATCTGAACATTGTTCTGTTTTGTTTCTCTCTCCCCTCATTCATCCCTTTTGTGACACAAATAAAATGCTTTAACCTGTCTTTCAAATTGGTTTTTCACACAGCTGAGAGGATGCTGTGGAAACATGGCTAATGGTATGGTTTGCCTGAAAGTGCCTAAACAGATCATATATCATTTGGGGTAGTCTCAGATGAGCTAATATCAAAGACATGGATGATTCATTAAATTGCAGTGAGAGAGGAGAATGTATTAACCCTTTGACACACTCCAGCAAACCTTTCTCAGCAAGATTTTTGTTTAAAAACAAGGAAGCAGGTGTGAGGGTGAGAGAGCAGGTGGGAGAGCAGGAGTTTGAGACTAAGTGGGATACAAGCAAAACCTCTGGAGGGTTTATTCTGACCTGTGTGTCCAGCCCAGTACAAAGGATGGGAATGAAATACTGAAATCCAGTTGTAGTAAGGAGAACTAGCGAGTGGAAAAGGGCATAAATTCAGAGTTAATAAAAATATTAAGAACAGGCATGCTACAAAAATCTCACATGACAAAGCAGGAGAGACAAAACTGTATTTCTAACCTAACCATTATCATTTTTATGTTTCCCCTGACCAAATCTGCCCATCTCCTTTTTCAAGGAGGGGATGTAGCTACAGATTCAGTAGCACAGACAGAAAGATCAGT
>NW_008655534.1:67206-79138 GCF_000695815.1 Acanthisitta chloris
CTATTCACCAGATCAGAAAATAAAAGATAAAATTAAAATTAAAATAATAAAAATTTTAAATCCATAAGACAAATGAAGCAAAAACTATAAATATTTAGCAGTTGTCAATTGAAAGTCTTCACACTTACAGAAGCAGTTTAAGGAGTTTAAAGAAGCTACAGTGCAAAGAAATTCTTGACAGGTCCATATCTGGGAGTTTTTAAATGCACATTCAACCCTCAATAGCATAGAAATTAAAACATGCCAGATGTTACAGGGATTTGACATAGTTCAACAAGAGTAAAGTTACAAGTTCATTAGCTACACCAGCTGGTATTGGAGGATTTCCAATTTTTTAATGTGACATAGAGTTGGTGCATGTAAGCACACAAGGGGCATGAAAAAAAGGTAGTGAAAGACCAAGAAAACGAGAACTCAAAAAAACAAGACAAAAACCAAAAAAGCCAAAAAAACTTAGAGGAATGTGAAGCATAAGGGGATGTAATAAATTAAGCGAACACCAGAGGTCCTTGTTAAACTCCCTGCAGCCAAACAAAGATGAAGAGATGCAATAAAAGATCATTTATTTAGTTTTCCAGCCAGGTTTTTTAAAAGCTTTTCTGAACTACAAAATCTTTTCAAATTAGAGCACTTGTAATTAAATCCATCTCCTTTGAACGGAATAGAATATGGGCACTGTAAAACTGTCCCCAGCTCACACATCTCTGCAGCAGAGGTCAGGCAGTGAGTCTGAGCTGGAATTTATGCAGCACATGGGGAAGGACTGCTCTCCTGACATGCTCTTGAGCCCATCCCTAAACATATCAAGGAAATGTTTACATGGGTGACTAGTTTATATTTAAGCACTATTATTAATTAACAGGGGTGGAGACAAAGAAGTTACAGCTTTACAATTCACAACTATGTTTATCTAAAATAGCACAAAAATGCCTTATGACACCTGTTAGTTTCTTTTTTTTCATTGAACACTTGAGAAAAGGGGTAAGTAAAATGGTTTTGTTTCAGAGTAGGCAGAGTGGTTCTGTTAATAGCTTTTAGGGACAGTGGGCTTAACTGAGGCATACTGCTGTGCAGATGGTGGCATTCAAACCACACTCTAAGTTAAATGTAAAGACAGGGGAAAAAAAAGAGCATAGGTTTGTTGATACTACATAGACTAGATTATATTCCGTCTGCATTGCATGTATATGCAGATAGATCACTTTTTCATGGGAAAGTATATCTAGGTAAATATATTCCTGGCATAAAAGCATCTAAGCATAGCAAAGTACAGCACATACAAGAAAATAACTTAGTGGAAGTGTGTAACAAAATTATGTCAGCAGGCTGGAAGCCCAGACTGCTACCAGCCTACAGCTTCACGTTCTGCAGCCTGCACTTCACTTCATGGCTTTGCCAAACCATCACCATCTGAGGTTCAAATTTTGCATGCTGGGTGGTATGGCTTTAGGATTTATCCCTCCCAGTCTTTACTGAGCCAAGAAGACAAACAAATGGCACTCAGTTCTGGTAAATTCTGGCAACTTTTTCTTCAAAATTCTGAACTTTAGAGCATACACTTCATAGCTGGCACTGACTGTGCAGCTTGTCTGTCAGTATTTTTTTTTCTCACACAGTGGAAATCTGAACAAATTCAGTCAAGTTACAGACTCTTCAAAAGCCATAGACCTTTCAAAAGAACAGTTTATGCATGTAATAGAAACCATGTTTACCTATGCAGCTAAAACGTCTGAAGGCTGACATAAAGGCAAGGCATAAAACTGGACTTTTGGCCTGTTCTAGGTTTTCTCCAGGTACCTCACCTGAGAGGAAAATTTCTGTATATTCACTGGTCCTCTTGTTGGGTCTAAGTAGAGCAGAAGAAAATGCTTATCTCCATGATGCATTGACATTGGTACTGTTGACCACTGACTGTCCACTCAAAATCACAGACACTTCCATCTCCACCTCTGTAGCTGTTTCCAATTACAGAAGATCAGATTCATCTAGACAGCTTGATACAGAGCATAGTTATTAACTCTGAAAAACCCAGATTCTTGAGCAATAAGTGCTACAGAAAACCCTCAACAAATCAAATGCTTAGTAAATCTACAGCATGCATTTCAATAGTGTGGGATTTTGTGCAGTGATTTATATTACAGAGGTGCTCTGAGTAGGCTCAGAGCTGCATTATGCTGAGCCCTGTGGGTGATATTTCCCCACCCAGATGGAGTCATCTGTAGGTCACTTTATAAACAGATCATCAGCTGATTCCCTAAGAAAATGCTGTCCCAATTCATTCAGAGACATTTATGCCTACTTAGCCAAGTGTGCAGACCCAGCCCTGAAAAATACAGTTTCACACATCAATTTTAGCACCCATGTTTTCGGGCACAGGGTCTATGATGATGTGCTCCTGAATCACAAGCAATGATTATACCAAACTCTGCTGCAGCTTTTGATAGCCAAACAAGCTGAGAGAACCACCTTTAGCAAGGATGCTTTTGTATGCTTGAACATGAAATATTCAGAAATCAGTTTAACTTTCTGTTTGTTTCATATCACTGGAGATAGAGAGGGAAGAAATGTGTAAAGAGTTGGAAAGATGTTACACAGCTTTTACTACGTGTCAGTGATGTTCTCAACTCTCTCATTTACTATGCCTGAATCCAGAGAGTGATTTATATTCACTCACACCATATGCTGTCCAGCTTAAAAGTTATAGTGAACTGTCTCTCTGAAGCCTCAGCCTCATTGATTGCCTAGTCCAATGAGCTTTGATCCAGCACATCTCAAGTATAACTGCATCTCTAGTAAGAAAAAATATGTAACAAGAGTGTGGCAATACTCCATCTTTCCACTCAGTTTGCATATTCTAAGTGCTGCCATTTTTTTTCAGTCATTGGTATTTTCTGTTTCAAAAACTTCTGTCACTCTGCTTCTATATTAAAACCTCACTTAGAAGATTTCTCAAGTTTCAGAGTCCTCCCCTGACCATACGCAAATACAGTACTACCACGTGGAAGCACTGCCAGTGAGTTTAGCCAGGAATACTCCAAAACCACACTGGATGCAGAGCAAATATGTGGAAACAGTTTCCCATTTATCAGTGCTTTCAGTGACCAAGTGGTCAACTGATTTCCAGTGAGAAGCTAAAAACCAGTGAGTGAACTGTTGATCTTTGTCCCACATGCTGTGCCTTTAGTAGTGACTAGTGATTTACCACTCCTATACCAATACATGTTGCCCTAACTAATCACATAATCATTTCTATTTGTTACACTTAACTGTCAGAAACTTGCCATGCATGGTAGGGAACATAGGAAATTACAAACAGCTTCCCATATAGATTTGTGAATATTCTTCCAAATAGTTTGGGATTCTTGAGTTTGGGAAAAACTGAAAATTCCCTGTTTCTCACATACACTAAGGTTTTACAGAAGAATTTCATTTGTAAGAAAAAGTTTTTCTTTTGGGTTTAAATTTTTTCTATCAGAGGCAACCCATTTTTACTTGATAACTTTTTCCATATCCTCATCTATCCACTCTAGCACCTCCCTTAATTAATGTGTTATCACTTTTCCTGTTTCCAGGATGACTGCTGGAGTCTTTTCTGCAGCTGGGCCAGTGGGAGGTGACACATCTAGCCCTTCCAGGAATTGAATTCCAATCACTGAAACATTCCCTACTCTTTGCCCCATATATATGGGAATCTCCAGCCTGGGCTCTCTCCTCTAACTATACATCTGGCAAATCAAGGCATGAAGTTCTTTATACAATAGACTATATTTATTGTCAAGAAGGATCACACACAAAGGCAGAAAATTTAATTTGGCTTGTTTTGCTTTTACTGGTTTGTTTGGGTTCTTTTTAACGAGGTTGCACTGCCACAAACATCAACAGCAAGAGCTAGATCTGAATTTCTCCTCAGTGTCATTTTCATCCTTAAAAATAATCATCTGACATGTTTTCAAAAAGAACAGAATTTGGTTGTGGTTGGTTATGCTGCACCACCAGAGAAATGGTGGGAGAATATAATGTTTAACTAAACACCAGATAATTAAGGGGGAAAACCTTTATTTTAGCATATGGCACCTTGCTCTTTCAAGCAGCTACACATTTATTGGCATAGCTGCTTTTTCTGAACTTAATTAAATCAACAAGACCCCATATAAGCTTGCACAGCTGTATTGCCTTCCTGCAGTTTCAAATATTTTTATTATCTTGGGTGGAGCGTGGGATACCAGGTGCTTCAGCAACTAACTCTGGAAACAGATGAATTTTTTTTAAAGTATGTTATACTCCCAAAGTGGAAATAAACATCTCTGCATTCCCATGACTAAAGAATCCCCTTTTATTCTTTACCAAGTAGCGATCAGAATACAGACTATTAACAAAATCTAAGCACACTGCAGGGTAGGGCAGGGAATTTCTAATGTTTTCTGGAAATAAATAAGCTAACATTTCTTCCTTTCTTTTCCCTATGTGAATAAAAAGAATGCTGAAATTAAAAATTTTATCATAAATCAACTTCTCCCTTGATGTTAAAATGTGACACAGACATTTTAAAGCAGGTAAATATGCTTTCATTTGTAACTAGATTACTCTTCAAAGTGCTCAGTATTCTGGGAAGGGAGAGGAGGAGAAACAAATGAAAGATAAGGAAACAAATTATTTTTCAAGCTGTTTAAACCTAAATGTTAATCACACTTACCCAGATGGGTTGCAATACCAAATAGTGCACTGGTAAAGCACCTCTAGAACTTTTCATTTCTTGTTATTTTCTCAGGGACCTAACATTGAATATGAATGAGTAGCCAAAAATGAACGAAAAGGACTGCTAGATACCAAATAGCCTTTTGTACAGCACATGGTAGGTGAGATTACTCTGATGATGGAAGAGTAGGTGAAACTTTTGGTAACTACTACAAATCTCTACAAGTGTTTTGAGTTAGGCATGTGTTTGCTACAGGCTTAATTCCCCTCTCAGTAAGGTCTGTGACCACCCTGCCAGTAAGTCCTACAGTGCACCACGTAGACCTTGTGCCTATGAATGTCCCTCTTGAGCAATTTTTAGAAACTCAAATACCTCCAAGCTCAGCTGCCAAAGGCTGCTCCTACACTATCATGCAGACAAAGCTGCTGGGACAGCAACAGTTGTCCATAATTTCTTTTCATATTAATCTTACCACCCATCTTTGATATCTTGTGTTTCAGTGCCAAGCAAGATCTCTCATTACAAGCACACTTATGCCACCCAAGGAACCATTTCATTCTGAAGCAGGTTGCAGGTGAAAAAGGAGGCATTTCCTTCCTAGGAAGGCAAATGGACTGTTCCTGCAGGTTGGATTTGCTGGCCAGCAGCCTGTGCTGGCTCCATGGCATCACTCACACACTTGCTGCAGAAAGCCAGACCATTGGTACAAGCTATGGCTGTGCAGACCCAGGCCAGCCCAGAAGGGGGTCTACAGTCTCATTTGGAGGTCACGAGGCACTGATGATTCCAAACTTCTGCAGTTGCCATCAGCCTTCCTCCACCTCCAAATACCCACAGAAAAATTACTACCAATGCATTGCCAAAACCAAACCCTGAAAGACTGCTGCCATCAAAGCTGAGCAGTGGAAACTGCTGAGGGAGACAACATTCTACATGCTTTGGTGCCAAAATTCAAATGTCTAATAACTAGAATTGGAAAGTTTTCTGCTGCCTCTTGGAATTAGGCATCTCAGAAGGACAACCCCAAAAAACCTATGTGCTCCTTCCTGGAGAGGATGTCTACCCAAGGACTGTATGTGTAGTTTGCATTCCACTGTCTCAGGGTAGGTGAACAAGGAGACGAGGGGAAGAAGAGGCTGTGGACCACAAAGCAACCACACAGCAGATTTCCTTTCCCACTGGGCCCCCAAATTCATACACTGCCAAGGATTTCTCCTTTTGGCCTCATACACTCTCCTTTGCCTTCTGTATAATCATACACAGCATTTGGATGTACAGCACAGATCTGGAATGCCTTGCATTAGTAATGCCACAGCACAGATAGAGAACTTTACCACTTACGCTGCACTTCACTGCTGCCTCCCTCAGCATGTGCACAACATTGCACCTCCTGCAAGAGACAGTTTAGGGAATAAAGGCTATTTGGATTAACAGCTAAAAAAACCCCAAAGTTGTGAGTCTTTACTTTGGCTCATATCAGGTTTTCCTCCATGTGTTCCCTTGTTGCAGAGAAAGTCAGTTTCTGTCACTAAGAAATTAATGGCATCACATTTTCAGCTCCAGGTTGTGGCCTAAGAGAAACCACTGTAATTACTTTGGCTGGGATATCTCCTATTCTTTAGTTCTGCTATTCTAGACATATGGCTGTCACATCTTTCTATGCCTGTACTGGGGAGTATGTCCAAAGACTGTTTTATATTCAGAAAACCTGAAAGAGTTTAATTTTATCACAGTTTATATTTATTTATACTTGCTTTACTCATTCACTTTTTATCTTTATATTACCTTGTTTTCTAATTTGAAATTCAAAAGTGTTTATTTTCCATCCTATTTTCAGTGTGGTTAAAGCAGACAATGACAGTTGCCACAGAACATGGGACTATTGAATTTTCATCTGTTTATGTATTTATCTTCCACCTTAAGTTGTACTAACTTCCACTACTACTATTTTTCCAGGTCCTGTGGACAGCTGTGGAACAGTAATATGTTGCTTTACCCAGAGGAAATCAAGATTTGGAGAGAAAAAATCCATCAAACATCATCAGGAAGCTTATGTCAGTTCTAAACCAGAAGTAAAACAACTGACAGAACAAGGAGAGTTTACTTTGGAAATCCACTTAGATCTCTCCTGGATCTGTTCACTCCTAGTTCTTTGCTAAGACAGCTGGACAGCTGGCATCAGAATTTGACCCTCAATTCTTACAAATATATATATATATTTATATATATGTATAAATAGAAATGTCAGAGGATGCTGCATTCAGAGAGGTTTCCTAATCCATCCCTTTTGTGTTGACCAGCCTGGGACATCTTGCGAACTGGTTTCCCTATACAAAACACAATTTAGTTGAATATTTCAACACCTAGCTATGAACAATTTGGTGTGACTGAAGAGCAGCTGGTTTTCATTACCAACATGAGCCTGATAAACACTCCAGTTAACCCTAGTACATATGATCTATACAGGTCACAGTAGTTATCAGTGGTCTTTTTCATTTACAGAAATAATATTTGCACTGGCTTATCCATAATGCAGTGTGTAGGCTGTGAAAAGAAATCCTCAGAAAAACCAACTCAGCTGTTCTCAAAACTGAATCTCTTGTGTGTTTTAGAACTTATAAAAGAAAAAAATACAATACTCATTTGTAATGAGCAGCTGTCTCACTTTAAGTGAAAGGTGTTGTCTCAGAGATGGGACATGCACATGCAGAAGCTACACCAAAACATTTCTTTAAGACCACAAAGTCAAACGTGAGTCACCTGAATTTGACACATTTCTGCACATCTATTAGGACACTGCTTCTAATTACAGAAGCAGATAACGAGCTTGTCTGTGCTTGTCCTGTACACTAGAGGATGGTGTTCATTTAATGAGCATCCCACTGATAATTTGTTTTCTCCTCATTATTCACTATCTGGGCCTCAGATTCATGTACAGTGTGCGGTAAAAATACGGGTCTTTCCACAGGCTTGGCACAGCATCTCAGCGATTCATAAGCCACATCCTTACACATTGTGAGAACATGGCTGTATTGTACAAAGAGGAATCTGAAACAGAGAGAAATCCCACTGATTTTGCAATGTTTGTGACTGGAAGATAGTTGCATAAGTAAATTTTTAATTAAGAAATCCTCTAAGAATCAGAAGGCATCAAATGTCACTAGCTGGTGGCAGCAGTCCCTTGAAACAGGGCACTGTAGAGGCAAAACAATAAGATGAGTTCAAAATTTGACCAGAAAAAAACACAAGGAAGAAAAATCCATTGAGGACCATATCATATAAAGATGATGGCTAAGAAGGCTGCTGAACACTACTTTTGGGACACTAGGAAAATACCACAGAGAAGTATTACTATGTGATAGTCTTGTTCCAACATGCTTTTCAACAAGACTGCTCCTGACCACTGTCAGAGGCAGGGGAAGATGGGTTACTGGCATAAGAATAATAATAATAATTGGTCTAGCACAGCCATCCCTATCTCTATTCTTAAATAAAACCTGGCTAAACAACAGTCCTGAGTTTGGCCTAAGACCCTGTGTATCCACTATTAGGAAGTCTTTTGCATACCCAGTTGCAATGTTTGGCAGAAGGTGGATGGTGTATTTTAAGATGTCACTGGAATTCAAAGAGGCAACCAAATATTTCTGGTTGTTAATGTATTGGTCCAAACAATGTAGGTGGTTAACAGACTTTGACTTTCAGAGTTGTTGAGTTTCCTCAGTGACACCTCTGCTTTTGAAATATTGGCCTTTGGCTTGCTACAAAATCACATAAAATGTAGTAGCTTTCGATCATATAACTGGAAAGCTTAACAAAAAAAAGGTATACATGAAAATGTCAGCCACTTTTCATGCAAGCTGACACATCTTTTCAGTACTCTTAATAACATAAAATTAATGGATCTAACTTATGTAGCTTTTTTTAGGTAGGTCATCTTTATCTCAGATTTTTTCTGTTAGAAGACACCAGATTATTTTTTCTTTGCTGGTATGCAGCAAAGACTTGACATCTAGCTATCAACATGAATCACACAAGGATCTGAGAATCCATCACCACATACTGGCAGAGTGATCTGTTGCCATTCTCTTTGAATGTCAGTGTGTCACTTTGTGTTTAGGGAGAGATGATTTAAATCTCTTAGTCCACTTTGAAGCATATATACTTAGGAAAAGCATCTTTGCATTTCTTTGTCATACATTCTTAGAGTCTTTGAAAAACAAGAACATCAGCAAAACTTTCTACACATAGCTATCCACTCCCTGCAGATCTATAAGTACAATGCAATAAAAGTCTGACCTGAAGGGATTTTCTAATGAGTCAATGCTGTTATTTTCACTGCTGGGAAACGTCACTCTCAAGAACATGTTGACAGAAGGATTTGCTGGCTTTGAAAAAAAAGGTAGTCAGAAAAGTTTTATAAGATTCATACCAGGATTTCAGGTCTGAAAAGTCTCCATCCCATAACACTCTCCTGGGACTAAAGAAAGGACAGCAAGGAGTAAGAACAGGAAGGGTCCCATATCCTGGCTAAGACCTAGGATGTGATTACTGCCTATGGAGCCTTCTCTCCGTACTACAGCTCCATGTTGTAGAAATTAAATAAGGATGGGGCTGAGGAGGCAAACAGACTTGACAACTTGCTGGTGCCCTGATCCACAAAACTGGAGAGGATTTAAGTGTGAATATACCTAGAGCTAGCTTAAGACACAAACGAGGTCAGATGCTGGTAGCCAAAACTATAACTCACTATATCATTATCAAAGAGAAAGATAGAAAAGGGGGAAAAAAGTGGGGAAAATGCAGATATTATAAAAAGCAAAGGATAGTCACCACCACTGATCCGGTGGCATCCCATTGATCCATCTTCTTGGGTGGGAGAGATCTCACCTGAAAAGTGTCGGATCGTGGCTTAGGGGAAAAAAGAAAATGCAGATATTATAAAAAGCAAAGGATAGTCCCCACCACTGATCCGGTGGCATCCCATTGATCCATCTTCTTGGGTGGGAGAGATCTCACCTGAAAAGTGTCGGATCGTGGCTTATATGCTTACAGATCTGTTCACCTTTGCAGTTTTATTGCAGCTATTTGCAGACCATGGTAATGGCATTTCTCCATGTAGGCCCTGGAATTCAGTCCTTATCAGGGGTCCTTTGTGGTGGTGAATTTGATCCGGTGGCATCCCATTGATCCATCTTCTTGGGTGGGAGAGATCTCACCTGAAAAGTGTCGGATCGTGGCTTATATGCTTACAGATCTGTTCACCTTTGCAGTTTTATTGCAGCTATTTGCAGACCATGGTAATGGCATTTCTCCATGTAGGCCCTGGAATTCAGTCCTTATCAGGGGTCCTTTGTGGTGGTGAATTGGCAATTTTTCAGCAAAGGGATGGCACATCGTCACAGACCAGACTTCTCATGCGAGGTGGCTGTTGTGTCTACTCCACATCTGCCTGTCCCAGGCCAGATGATTCTCCAGTACTGCAAGGCCAGAGAATCATGTTGGTCACCACACTTGGGTGCAACTTGAATTATCAGCACTAACCAAGCAGTGAAAATTTTCAAGCTGAAAGGCATACATAAGTAGCTTCACAATCTTCATTTCACTGCAGCTTTGATATTGTCTGATCCATTGAGCACTCACTTTCCTCAAGAGAATGTTAATATATTAAGCTCACCAAAGCCTTTTTCTATACCTTATAACAAATTAAATAAAGAATGGGGAAAGTATGAAGAGCGCACAAGTCAGCTATAGTATCTCTTAGATCTCTAAGTGTGGAATTTTACTAGATGATCAGTAGACCAGGAATGTTGACCACTGACAATAACATCACCAGTTCAGAGTCAACTCCATTGCTTCAGAACACTGCATATGCAGAGTAAGAGCTATTCCTGACTTTGAAAATCCAATTTGCTCATTAGGACCAAAAAACAAAATGTAGGATTATTGTACTTTCCAGAGGCTTATGGCTTGTACTTTTCAGAGAGTATCTAAAGTAATAAGTAAAAAACATATTGTACTAAATTTAGTTTCAAATACTAAATAAGGTTGCTGAGCCATTCAAGAACTGAATGTATTCAGTTCCACAGCTGTATATACACCCATTAGTGTCAGAAATCAGGGTGTCTAACAGCTGGCTGCCACACGGACTGAGCCACTCCTGCTGCAGCTGAAGTCCTCTCAGGCTGTCTCCTGCAGTGGTAGGGTCAGCTTGTCTGCACACATTAAGCAGTAACACAAGAAATGTATTCTAGTGCTCATTCACAGACGTATGTTTGTCACAGGAACTTGGTGTTACAGAGGCAACAGCTACTGAGCTAGCTGCACAGTGGTGTGAATGGAGCAGCAGCATCCTTGGTCAGTCAGTCACCATAGCTGTTGCACTAGTGAATGGTCTTCACAGCACAAACATATCACGTGAGCATAGCCACCTTGGAGATTTCACAGCAAGCATTGCTGTAAAGCCAGTGCAATCTTTTCATACTTATATATATATACATATATATATATATATATCCTGGTAGTCGAAACATGAATGGAAAGTGGAATCTTTCAGTTTATTGGGAAGTGTTTGCCCTTTGACTAGGAACACATCACATCCACAAAAGGAATGTACCCTTTGCCTGTTTGGGTCTGACCTCTGCCCACCCCCTTCATGGCTCTTCCCCATACCCTGCAGAGGCAGGCAGCCCTTCCTCTGGGAGCAGAAAGGCATCTGAAGTTTCCCTTTTCTGTGAAGCTAATGGAGTCTTTGTGCATGTAATCCCTAGAGTCTGAATGTCTACCAGCTGAGCAAGGAGCTCCCTACCAACCCGGGAGGGAGATGGGAAGAGTCAACTCAAAGCCTGCTAACCTAGAAGAGAGACATACACTTAGTGTGAGAATACTTCTCACTACCTTTGGGTGAACAAGGGAAAGTACAGATGCTCAGAGTCCATACACATGAATCTCTCCAACTGAAAAAGAATTACAGAGGCGCTAGTGTGCTGGTTCAGAGTGTGATTCACTCTCCAAATATTTCATAGCCAGGCAGGAAAAAGACTTTAGCCAAAGATACTGAAGGGAGGGCACTTTACACAGACTTCATTTGTGCCAGAAGAGGTTTTTTCCAAAGGTGATGCTGTGTTGCTTCTGTCTCCAAGTAAAAGTCTTGTCTTGTTTTGTACAGCTCATTTCTGTGTTTTAGGTAGACTCAGTGCACAAAATCAGGGAAACTTGCCTGTTAAAATCAGTAGCGTT
>NW_008655534.1:79184-104865 GCF_000695815.1 Acanthisitta chloris
TAAGAGTAAACACAAGTTATCTATACCAAACTCCTGATGATGCCAGTACTTTCTACTGTCAGAGTTAGACAAAACAATAAGATCTGCATTACACAAGGATATTAACTAGTGAGTACATGCTACCTTTGTATGTATGTGAGCTTCTTTCCTTCCCTGCCTATTTACCTCAGGCATGAAACACAGTATTTTAGCAAAAGATGTCAGTATATTTAAGTCCAAAGATTCCAAAGTTGTTTTCTTACATGACAAAAAACACCCCTATTTTATCCTTTAGGAGGACATACGGTGCTGTTCAATATCCTCATAAATGACTTGGAGACAGGATTTGAGATATTAGGCAAGTTAGCAGATGACACAAAACTGGGAGAAGCTGTTGACACCCTCAAAGGCAGAAAGGCCTTGCAGAGAGACCTAGATAAATTAGAGGACTGGGCAATCACCAACTGAATGACGTTTAACAAGGGCAAGTGATAGATTCTGCACCTGGGAAGGGGCAACCCCTGGCTGGGGAGTGAGATGCTAGAAAATAGTGCCATGGAAAGGGACCTGGGGGTCCTTGTCAATGGCAAGCTGAATATGAGTCAACAGTGTGCCCTGGCAGCCAGGAGGGCCAGCAGTGTCCTGGGCTGCATCAGGCAAGGCATTGCCAGACAGTCAAGGGATGTGATTGTCCCACTCTACTCTGCACTGGCTCAGCAGTGAAGTTTTATGTGACATAATACCAAAGATTATAAAGCTATTAGAGAATATCCAGAGGAGGGCAAAAAGACAGTGAAGGGCTTTGAGGGGAAGCCATATCAGGAGAGGCTCAGGTCACTTGGTCTGTTCAGCCTGGAGAAGAGGAAACTGAGGGGAGACCTCATGACTGTATACAACTTCCTCATGAGGGGAAGTGGAGGGACAGGCACTGACCTCTCTGCAACTAGTGATAGGACCCAAGGGAATGGCCTAAAGTTGCGTTAGGGGAGATTTGGGTTAGATATCAGAAAAAATATTCTTCACCCAGAGGGTCATTGGGCACTGAAACAGCTCCCAGGGAACCAGGCACAGCACCAAGCCTGACAGAGTTCAAGAAGCATTTGGACAATGCTCTGAGGCACATGATGTGATTGTTGGAGATGTCCTGTGCAAGGCCAGGAATTGGACTAGATGATCCACAAGGAACCCTTCCAACTCTGAATATTCTGTGATATAAACCAGCATATAGCTGAGAAAATGAAGTAAGTTTATGTTGGTTTTCCTCTCCCTCACAATGCAATGTAAATAATTAAGGAAACAGTTGTCAACACATTTCTCATTTCACTCTTCTTGCCATTTGAAATAGGGATAGGGATCTTGTAAAGAACATTCAGAAACCTTTGACAAGAAGAGACAAGAAAGAGCCAAACTACACTCAGTATCTAAAAACCCATCTGGAATTGCATCATCTTGGAGGCCAAAAATATTTACACTACCTACAATGCAATCACTTACAGATTATTTTAATGTGCTGGTATTGTCTATGAATCTGTGTCTTTCCCATGGTCTGGGGAGTGTGATGGAATCACCTTTGCTTGAGAAATGTAGGAAAGATGTTTCTAGTCAGTTCCTGTTGCTTATTACTTTTGTAAAGGACTAAAGCTCCACTGACTGCAGTGAAGCCCACGTCCCATATCCCAGGATCCCACATACATTTAATGATGCCCATTGAGGAGGAGAACTTTCACTATAAGGTTGAAAATTCGAGTTTCTTATCATATCTACTTTCTCTAAGTTCATCAAGAACCAGAGAGAAGTAGCAGAAAAAAATCCTAACAATGAAGCCGTCACTGCACTTTAAAATGTGTCCAATTTCCATGCCATGACGTGATCCCTCTTAAAAAATTTTAAAGAATGTTTCAAAGGTCATCATACAAGGATAATTTGGGCCTTGAAAGAGCTATTGTGCTTCCAGACATGTGAAGTCTCTTTCTAGTCCAAATTAAACCCATAGCATTTTTATACATCGACATTTTCCTGGTCTTCTTACTCCTCCTCCTCCTCTTGATTTCCACCCTTCCCTTTTCTCAGAGAATTAAGTTGCAATACTGCTGGAAGGAAGTGAATGCATTCAGGAGATGGGGGCAAAAGATGTAATCCCATTTCTTCATGATTCTGTACATGGAGCTTGCTGTACAAAGAAAACAGCTGCTGAACACTAGGCCTTTTTAAAACAGCAGTGTTGTGTACTGGCACAGTCTCTGGAGTGGATTAATACAGGGTGAACACCAACAATACACTTTGCTAAGTACAATCAGTGTTAAAAACCATCTTTCTCTTTTCTTTCTGTTGTTTTTCTTTTCAGAAGAATCAATCAATCACATGTTTGCTGAGACTCAGTCATGCTCTGTCTTTCACTCTTGACTGCCAAACTGGTCTGAATCTTCCTCTTTTATTTCAGGTTACAGCTTTGACCTTTGAGAGTTTTTCCCAGATTAAGTTATATTACTCATATTCAAACTGACATAGTTGTGTTGAAAAGGTTGTTTTCCCTCTGCCCAAGCAATCAATGCTATGTCAGACTAATAGCCTGACTTTGAGAATGTCCCATCAGAGAAAAGGATCAGCCACAATATCTGAGCTGTGTCAGATGAGACAATACCTCTTGTCTTGTAATCTCCTTACACATTTTGAATCTTTCAGTGATTTTTTAAAAATAAATGCAAGAATACAAGAATGCAAGCTCTGAACCTTATCATCTGTATAATATTCTATCCCAGCAAGTCATCTGCCAAAGTCTTTTACTGAACCAGACAATAGTTTAGCAGGTAAATAGCAATACTGGGTATTTCAAGGTGTCACAAATGCAGGTATCTTTCTACAGCCTATGGCATGAAGGCACTGCACTGAAAAACTAAGATTTATTAAACTAAATTTATTAAGGTCTAGTAAGATTAAATAAAGGCATTCCTTTCCTCCTAAATATCAATTGTTTTCTTGGACTATAGATTTCAATGAGCAACATATATATGTCAAATAACTTCTAATTTGATTCTAGAGGTTTATCCTCTCTTTACTGTTTTAAATCCACATTTCAACTCTGCATCTGTGACCCCCCTTTTATACCAAAAAATATATTTGCATCTTCAAATTTATGACCACTGTTAATGCAGAGAGAGAATATATCCTGGTATTCTGCTTTCTGTTGTAAGAAAAAAAATCTTTGCAGTCAAATCCTGGTTCAAGTAAATTAAAAAATTCTTAACGATTCCAGAGGGGTCAAGACATCACCTTATCTGCTCATTTGGCAGAACTATGAAATGACACACATGACCTGGTTAACGGATTGCAGTCTTGTTATATTTCGAAATATTCAACTTACACTTTCTTACTGTCATGTGGCTATCTATTAAGTCAGTTCAGCTATGTGCTTTGCAATTTATTTCATCAAAGTGTGTCTTAATGAGTCACAACAAACTCTGCATTTGAGAAAAAGTAAGTTATTCTCTTAAAGGAGTTGATGAAGCCTGATGTATTCTGCGATTCAGAAGCCAGGGATCAGGTAAGATTTAGGATACCCAGCTCCTGAAATATAGCTTTTATTCCTAGAGTATTCATTAAACTTCTACTAGCACTGGTACTTGCTGATCTCTTAGCAACCAAGTTCAGGGAGCCACACTGACTGAAAACAATTTGCTTTGTTTTGCAAGGTTAGTTTTCTTCCTCTTTAGCCCCCTGAACCAGTTCACCACAGGATCAGAAAAAGGCCAGTGCTAACACATGGACTTAGAACAGCATAAATTCTGAGTGAGTTTGAAAATAAGGCAGTTAGGTAAAAGAGTGAAAGCAGCACAGTAAGAATCTGAAATTCACATTTGATGACTGCATTCCATGTATCCAGCTTATCACATTCATCATTTTGAACAGCACTATTGGAGTAAAACAGCAGGAAATTGTCAACAGGCCCATGTAAATGTGTAGTAAGTTTGTCCAGAAATTACTCATGAAAAGACCTGCCAGAACAACTTCCTTTTGTTTTTCAGTTTTGGGGGCTTTTATTATCCCATATAATTCTATAACAGGAACAGTTCTATAAGTCATTCTTTAAGAGGTTCTAAGGAAGCCTATGGAAAGATTGTTCTTTTCTTTCCTGGCAGAATTTTCTATTCCTGATGGCACCGTTAAAACTGCATGGTAAATTTGCAATGAAAGTTTAAAAGCCTGTTGTTTAGAGTTTGCTTGCTTTTTTTCTGCTGCCTAGAGCAATAGCTTCAGGCTCCCATAACTAAATCAGGGTAGCCTAAATGCACCATTAACCAGTAACAGGTGGGCAATAAAGAAGTTTGAAGAGCTGACCTTTCAGTGCTAACCCACAAGTCCAAAATCTGTGAAATCTAGCTCAAAGCATCTAGCCTAAAAATCTAACTTGAAAAATTAAATTGGACATCTCATAGCAGACAATGACAGTCCCAACTTCATGAGCTTAAAATCTTAATATATTTAGACTCTAGGAGTTTGCTGCATCAAAGAGAGCTAAGGGAGCATCTTAGCATAGAATAACATCCTCAGATCAAAGCAGTCACATGTGAGGAGTTGAGAAGGCAGGCACCACTGACATCACAAAGAGGCAAAAGATTCAGAAAGGAAAGGATATCTTGTATGATGAACAGTGTTAAAATCATCTGCTCTGAGAGAGGAGTCAGGCTGAAGTGCATCAGACCTGGAAACTGGAAAACAGGAGAATTTTAGATACCTTGATTTGATCCACAGAAAAACCTGCTCTGGCCCGGCAAGCACTGAGAACTCACAGTATGAGGCCCACAGCAATTATTTTTGTCTTTCTGTAAACAGAACCAAAAAAGGGAAATTTGCTTTGTTTAATTTGATGGCCTGTATGAACAATCCGGTCTTTCATGCAAATCATTGAATTTGCATGAAAACACAGGGGCTGTTTCCAAAGCAGTCAAGTGTGATGTTGGCTGCTATGGATACAGTAAGTGCAGACACTGCAGCAGCCATGAATACTCCTATCACACAAGTAAAATTTAGGAAACCACTGTGTTGTCTGATTCAAGTATTTGTGAACCCTGCTAACTTCTGGAGCTATGGAAAGAGCATCATAAGAGATTGTCACAGAAACAGAAAGTAAACTAAACTTCTACCTGTGCTCATCAACTAAGGAACACAGGAGCTAGAAAGAAGCTTTTACAGCTGCAAGTAAGAATAAAAACTAAATGAGAAGCAAAGAGAACTTTTCAGTAGATAGCAGTAAATTTTCAGCTATGGAAACTCATGATAGTCGCTAAAGAAAATGTTGATTTTCTTGGAAGCTACAATGGGAATGGTGTCAAAGTGCTAGCTGTTGTCTCCATATCAGGAATTTTGAGAGGATGTATATTTTACTATTAGATTAGTGGTAAGCAAAAATATACAAAGTGCTTTGTATTCTGCAACTTTGGCAGGAGTTATCAGAATGGTACTGGCCACACAAGCCTCATTTGGACTTTCCATCAATTACCAGGATAATGGCTGATGTTATGAAGACACAAAATGTGTGATGGAATGATACAGTAGACTCTGACTCAGGAGAACTGGGATACATACACTGGTGTTGCTTTAAAATTAAATATCAAATCTGAAAAGTCTGACTATACCTCACTATGTGGAATTAAATCACTGGTGAAGTGACTTGATTCTGTATGAGTGAGTCTTCTGGTCCTGACTGCATCTATGCTACAGATGGTAGCTTGACTGGATTCCTCCACTCACACAGCACATGGCAAAGAGCTCTGTGGGAGTAGAAGGGAGCACTGAAGCTGGAATATAAGTGGCATCCACCCACGCTCATCATGGGTTATAAGGCTGTTATCCCAGCTGGCCTGATAGCCTGCAGTTACAGACCCACATGGCTGACACGTTTATGAGGGCTGTTAAACACTTTCAGCTCCAAAACCAGGCCTTGTTACATACTTCACCCTAATTATGAAGTGTGGTTTCTCAAGAGTTATTCTCAGCCCAGCCAGGAGAATTATCTGAGTGCAGTGCAAAGCCTAGAGAAATCCAAGGAAACATTTTCAAAGGTATCTAAACAGTCCACTGTTTCTCCGAATGCCAGGGAAATAGCAGTGAGATCTTCTCAGGAAGCCTGAACTCCCAATGCAAAATTGAGGAGGCATCACAAGGGCAGTTTTTCCCCAAAACAATAGCTTGTGCCATCAACACAACCCTCAGCAATTTGCAGATTTGTCTTTCAAATTCACCACATCATGTTTGTGATCATCCTGGTTGAAGTTATTAACTTTCTGCTACTTAGAAAAAAAACACCAAGTTTACGATTCTTGTTAAACGTGAATGACTTTTCCTGTTACAGATAAAGTCTGCCTAAGATACCAGAGAAGAAACAGCTGCCTCTGGCCATCCACACAGCATGTGTACCTAACAGCAGTTGCCTCGCAGCACTGATCTGTTTGGAGTTTTACACAATGCCCATCCACATGCATACACGTTCAGATCTCCGATAGCTTAATAAAAGTGGACAAAGCAACATGGATTTCCTCACAGCTATGAAAGCAAGCGTCTAAAACTGAAGGGACTGGCTTAATCTTGGAGCTGCCTGACTGCATAGCTAATAGCTTGGCAATCAGGGAGCTACCAGAATTCGTTTGTACGTGTGGGTAAGCAACTAAATCAGCCAATTTTCAACATGTATGCACACTGCTCTGTCTGTTGGCTCCATCGTGGCTGGCTGCTGTCATAGCAAAACACTCTGTGCCAGCTGAAAGATGTTGGTGTCTCCTAAACTCTTTTTCATTCTGCTTTACCAGAAAATGCAGCATGGTTGATTTGTATTATCACACCAGGTAAAGTCACCGTGGACAGAGCGTAACCCACACATTTAAAAGAAACTTTCTGTGGTGATGGGTCTCTCTCAGAGCAGCCAATGTTCCAAGCTGCTGTTCTTTTTCCAAAGATCTGGACAGGTCTGGGTAGCACTTACACAATTCATTAGCCATCAAGACTTGCTATGGAGCCAGTCAGCAGATGAAATGGTGTAGCTGTTGCTGTCAGCATTTCCTGGCAGTGAGACAGGGGACAGCTGCTCAGCCAGCCCTGTTGCTAAAAGACAAGTCGGGTGAACTGGTATTGTGCCTCCTGTCAAAGAGAATTGTTTTGTTATTCTATTAAATCCATCAGTTGGCCAGGGTGAAAATAACAAAAAAAACCAACAAAAAAACCCAAATAAAAAAAAATTTTAAAGTCTGAAAACCGGTGTTTACTGTATATGAAAGAGAGTTTCATCACTCTTGCTGTTAAAACAGAACATAAAATTCCAGCAAAATTGTGTGAGAATTTTTTTTTGCTGTATTAGACGTCTTAGTTTCAAACAAATACTTTCAGCTTATTATGCAAATTAAAACTGGTTTTGATTGCAGTGTAATCAGCAGTGCAGTTACATTCACTTGTGGTTGAGACTTAAACGTCAAGGGCAAATGGGAAGTATAATAAACACAACAATTAAAAAAAAATCTAATTAACTGTCTTAGTTCACTGCCTTTCTCATTTAGAGAGCGTCTATTATTCTGATGCCTTTGACTAAACTCTTTCAAAAAAACTCAGAGAGCTCCAGCTGTCTATCATAATCGATGAGCTCAGCTAATTGCATCATATTAGCCAGTGCCCTTCATCAGATAGTCAAGACTTTCATGAGCATTCATTTAGTGCCTGCAGACTTGACATTAACAAATTAAGCTGTCAGGAATACAGGTGGCAGAGTGCAATCAAAATTTATTCCTCCTCCTTGCTTACTGGGCCATTCAGGGAAACTAATTTTAGCATCCAAAACCAATAAGTTAAGACAGAGCACATTAACAACTCACTGTCTTAAGCAAATATAAATCAGTACTAGAGAAACTAAGGATTTGAAAATTTCCTCATCAGGTCATACAGCAATAGGTGTGGTATAATAATCAAGACATAAGTGTTCTGAATCTGCCTTGCTGAACTGTTTATGTTACAGGGCAACATTTCACTTTCCCATCAAAGTAGAAACATTTTTGCCTGCGTTTTAGGCTCACTATGCAAGCCAACTAAGGCTGTTTTTCAAGCACTGCTGGCACAGAGCAATTTTTAAATGAGTGCAATGCTTAAAAAGGGAATGACTGAGCAGACCGGGCTGGCTGGTGTTGGGATGCCCTCCTATGGGACATGCAGGGTTGGAAAAGAATGTTCTTGCAAATCTGCTATCTCTCTGCTACATCTAGCACAAAGGGATATGTCAGGGTAAATTCAGAGAGGTCAGTGGAGGCTTTAAAACCCACCAAACTTGCCAAAAAACAAGCTGTACTGAGCACTTTGCTGCCCTGGTTAAACTGATAGTGTTCTCAGTATTGCTTCAGTTAGCTCTGTTATATTACATTTTTGCTGTCTGCTGTAGGTGACATACTCCTTTTTGGCCACCAGCATGTCCCTGGAGTGAGTAGGATAAACTTGAAGGGATCTGAGACAATTTCTTCTTTGTGCTGATGCACAGGATCCATGGGAAGCACTTTGGCACTGAGCTGGAGTATATACTTATGTGTGACTTCATATCCAAGGCTAAGTTAAGCACTGTTGGATTTGAGAGAGCTGTTAACCAGTTTTTCAGGGTCTGGGCTTTTGGGTGGGGTTTTTCTTCAGTTTCAAGAAGCTGTTTTATGGGCATTTCTACAGGGGTTGTAAGGTTCAGTGTGCATTCTTATGCAACTCACTTTCTTTAGCCAATGTTCCATTATTATGATCAAACAACTGATGAGGAAGGGTGGGGAAGCTTCCCTGGAGAACGAAGAATTAAAAAAAAAGTTGAGATATGCAACTTGAATTAGACAAACAAGTTGGGAGAGAAAGGGTAATGTCTGAAGACTCCAGCCAGAGAGAGGAAAGTGGTCAGTTTAGGTCAAGGCATAATGCAAGGGGAAATGCTGCACTGTGGAGGAATGCAACAAGAATGCCAGTTTATCAGGGTGTGAGTACCAAAACCAAGTTGAGAATGGCTGCTTAGAGATAAAGCAAGCAGGGTTGTTTTGCTTTACTCTTCTTTGTTGTTGCTGTTAGAATAAACTCCTCCTGCACTGACCCAGGGGAACAACCTGCCCCTTGTGCCCAAGATTTCAGTGAAGGAGCCAATATAGTCAAGGGAAGGAATCACTAGACTAAGAGGACAGCCTCACAAAGGAACTGTTGTAGCTTTGAGGATTCTCCAATAAATTTACAGAGGCAGTAAGGGCACAAGTGAAATCATGAAGGACTGACAAATTAAGATGCACCCTTCTGGAGATTTGGAAAAGATTTGCAAGGAGAAAATACGGAAATTTGAGTTTGGGACAGGCCTTCACTTTAAGAGAATGATTTATCTTAATTGGATCATTTTTCACCTATCATTAGTCTGAAAGTGGTTAAAATGTGCAAAATCATTTCTCTTTCATCATGCAATCTTTTTCAGAAATAAATGAGTACTCAATTAACAGCAGAAGAGAATCCACCATTCACATCCTAGACTTTCTGCATTATGCTGGAGTGACCCAGTGATGATTTCTGTCTTCACTAATATGCAGTGCAACTTCAGTAATTATAATAAGACATCAGTTTCCCTATCTGCCTATAAATAAGGTCAAAATATGTCTGTCTAACAATTAATCTCTACCTTTTGAGTCTGACTTTGAAGTCCATTCCCATTGATTACAAAAGAAGGTACTGACACTGTTAGAGCCATCTACTCCCTTCTGTATGATGTGTTACTGCTATCAATAAGATCTGTCCCCAACCCAAATAAACACCTTCTTGCTATGCTACAATGCCAACTCTTTCTCCATCAATGCACCGACTGATATTAAGCATTGTTGTTATCAATGAGCAAAATATACTTGTCCTGTTCCTCCTAATCAAGCTCCCTCTAAACTCACACAAACATACAAATATATTTGATAACATTAGGGGCATTTCTGTTGTAGAAATAGCATTTTTTTATTTTTAATTTCTCATATAGCCTTTTATTTTGTTCTAACAGAAGGTACTACTTTCTTGCCTAATGCAGACTGAATTGATTTGTCTTGGCTAATTTTATCTTGAAAGATGAGCAGACATGCCCAGAGCTTATATGAGAGATTGTGTGGACATATTAGGTTCTGGATGTGCAAGCCAAAGTGTCTGAGCAAAATACTGGGTCAGAAGAAACTGAATGATTGGAATATTCACAGAATCACAGAATGTTCAGAGTTGGAAAGCACCCATGAGGACCACACCTGCACAGGACACCCACAAGAATCACACCATGTGCCTCTTGAACTCTCTCAGGCTTGGTGTTGTGACCACTTCCCTGGAGAGCTGTTCCAGTGCCTAACCACCCTGAGTGAAGAAACTTTTTCTAACATCCAACCTAAACCTACTCTGACACAGCTTCATGCCATTCCCTTGGGTTCTGTCACTGGCTGCCAGAGAGAAGAGGTCAGTGCCTTCCCCTCCACTTTCCCTCATGACAAAGTTGCATACAGTGATGAGGTCTCCCCTCGGTCTCCTTTTCTACAAGATGAACAAACCAAGTGACTTCAGCCACTCCACATATGGCTTCCCTTCAAGGCTCTTCACCCTCTTCATTGCCCTCCTTTGGACACTCTCTAATAGCTTTACATCCTTTCTTGTATTGTTTAGCCCAAAACTGCACACAGTATTCAAGGTGAGGCCACACCACTTCCCTGCTGTTCCAGTGCCTAACCACCCTGAGTGAAGAAACTTTTTCTAACATCCAACCTAAACCTACTCTGACACAGCTTCATGCCATTCCCTTGGGTTCTGTCACTGGCTGCCAGAGAGAAGAGGTCAGTGCCTTCCCCTCCACTTTCCCTCATGACAAAGTTGCATACAGTGATGAGGTCTCCCCTCGGTCTCCTTTTCTACAAGATGAACAAACCTAACCACCCTGAGTGAAGAAACTTTTTCTAACATCCAACCTAAACCTACTCTGACACAGCTTCATGCCATTCCCTTGGGTTCTGTCACTGGCTGCCAGAGAGAAGAGGTCAGTGCCTTCCCCTCCACTTTCCCTCATGACAAAGTTGCATACAGTGATGAGGTCTCCCCTCGGTCTCCTTTTCTACAAGATGAACAAACCAAGTGACTTCAGCCACTCCACATATGGCTTCCCTTCAAGGCTCTTCACCCTCTTCATTGCCCTCCTTTGGACACTCTCTAATAGCTTTACATCCTTTCTTGTATTGTTTAGCCCAAAACTGCACACAGTATTCAAGGTGAGGCCACACCAGTGCAGAGTAGTGCAGGACAATCACCTTCCTTGACCGACTGGCAGTGCCTTGCCTGATGCAGCCCAGGACACTGTTGGCCCTCCTGGCTGCCAGGACACACTGTTGTCTCATATTCAGCTTGCCATCAATTAGGGGCCTTCAAGTCCCTATCCACAACAGTGCTCTCCAGCATCTCATTCCCCAGTCTGTATGTACAGCCAGGGTTGCCCCATCCCAGGTGCAGAATCCATTGCTTGCTCTTGTTAAACTTCATTCAGTTGGTGATTGCCAGCCCTCTGATTTACCTAGTTTCTCTGCAAGGCCTCTCTGCCTTCAACAGCTCCTCCCAATTTTGTGTTATCTGCAAACTTGCTTAATAATCAAAGTCCTGTATCTAGTCATTTATGAGGATGTTGAAGAGCACTGGGCCCATGACAGAGCCCTGTGGAACCCACTAGTGAGCTGTCGCCAACCTGATGTAATCCCATTCACCATAACCCTTTGTGCCTGAGCCATGAGCCAGGTGCCCACCCATGTTACAATGGTCCTCTTGCCACCACCAAGGCAGCATGAGGATTGCACAGGAAATTAAAAGATTCAATGTTTATCCACAAAAGACAAGAAGCACAGCCTCCATCTCTGCAAACACGCTTCATCTCATCAGCTCCACCTCCTCTAGTTCACTCTAGTTCACTTTTTAACATCAATGAGTCTTTGCTATTCATTCAACACAATGTATGATGGTGTTTTCTTGTCTCATGCATCCTTCTACAATTGAAGTTTGGCTAGCAGCTCTTGCCCAGTGGTAAGCAAGTTGTGTAGAGAAGCTGTCTGAGAAGCATACAGAACCTTAGGATCCATGAGGAATGAAATAGATAATATCATTAATGGTAGTTTGACACCTCTATAGTTCAGGTGGGAATAATACCAGGGGGTTCAGATATGAATGTCAAAAATGACCAGAAGAACTGAAAGGCTTTCATATTAAAAAGCTATGATAATGGTATTATTACATGTTGGTTACCACTGGGAAGAGGACACTGAATTAAGAAAAACACTATTCTAAATCTAGTTGATTCTTAGCAACCAGTGTAGGTTAGATTCTTCAATCCAGTATTAAATGTGTTGTGGTTCATTTCTACTCTTACAAGGTTATGCAGTTCACAAGGACAATGATTTTAACAAGAAAGATAGGCAGCTGTTTCTTTCTGCACTCTGGAGGTGGAAACGTTCAGACATCTTCCTCAGTAAACAAGGTTGCCTTTAATACTGCAGTACTAAAGAATAATGGAATTTTCATCAGATTTACAAGAGTTTGGCAAGCTTAATTGAAGAATTTTACAGCAGAGTAATTGGTGAGTAACAAGTGTCAAGGCATAGAAACACTACACCTTTAGTTGTAAGCAACTTGGAATGAGCCTGATCTCAGTGTTGCCAGTAACTAATAGCATGAAGGATGAGATCTCTTGGCTTTAAAGCATTGTCATGTGGGAAATTATTTAGATGATGCCCTTAACTAGTATGGCAAAGAAGCAAACAATATGCTTATGCCTCCTTGTACCAGATCTACAACTTGAAGCCTGACTGTATGCTGCCCTTGAACCCTACAGCATAAATTCTATCTTCTACCTGCAAACTTAGACTTTTCCTAGTGTGACATAACCCAAAATACATGAAATAAGTTAATAAAAGTGATATTTTGTTTGCGTAACTAATATTTTATTAGCCTCTGGCACAAACTGTGACAGGCAAGTTATTGCTTGATGCTCCTCAATTGCCATATGTTTCTAGTGCAGATTGTAGATAGCTAATTCATTTGATGATACATAGATATGCTGTCAATGTCTTCTAATCTTTACAAAGGTAATTTGAACACTGGTTGCATATTTTGGATTGCAAACATCAGTCATCTGTCAACATTTTCTTTGGACCACCATGCAACACTATCAAATGTTTAGCTGGTAACATTTGGCACTGGAGCTTGACAGGATGCTTGCAGATGTCCCAGTGGGAACAAATCACCAGTGGCCCACACACAGCAGCTTGAGATTGCTTAATTTGGAATATGTTATTTGTATTAAGCCTTCTACTAGATTCTTCCTTTTGTCTTTCACTAGTCCTACAGTCTATCACAGTAAATCAAAACCAAATGTTAAAGATTGGGGAAAGAACTTGCAAAAAGAACAGAAGAAGATATAGTGAAAATAGTCATAATGAAGAAGTTCTGTTCCAAATCTCAGGCTGCTTACATAACACACCCACATCATCTTTCCCAAAGATAAAGAAACTGGAAGTCCATCACAGCATAAATTTGTATTCACAGGTCTGTATTTTTATAAGCACCCTATTCATAATTTTAATTTTTCTAAATTTTTACACAAGTTTTCAGTTTTTAAAAAGGAATTCAATATTTTAAAACATTTAAAATTAAATGCAGGAAAACACTTTTGTAAGCAGCTGGGTTTTAGCAAGTTATTCCACTGCACCCTAGGCAGAGTTCCATCCATTTGATTTGCACTCTCACACAAAGAGAAACTCCACCAACTCACCTTGCTGGCCTGTCTCTCCTAAAAATACATGGATATCCATGACAGCATTCCAGTCATGCGAGCTATCCCATTGTGTCTCTGCAATTGCAATGAGATCATGGCCCTGCAAACGCACACAGATCACTAATTCCTTCTGTTTATTCCCCATGCTGTGTGCATGGGTGTATAGCCATTTCAGAGGGGTAATTGAGCATATAGATTTCCCAGAAGGAGTGCAAGAGGATCCAATGTAGCCATGCATACCCTTGAGGTGACTGGCTTTCTGGTTCTCATCTTAGGAGGCAACTAAGGAACATTTGTTGCTGCTGTGGCTGGTCTGGCTTATTCCCCAGCTGGATGTGATGCTGTGAACATTGCCACTTTGGATGCCACCACCCAAGTCCCTCAGTTTACTCTGCCTCGCCAAGCTGGCCAGCTTGGTGCCAAATCCTGGGAGCAGACATAGAAGATTTGGTGGTGGTTGCTTTTTCAAAAAAAAAGAAGTATCCAAAAAAATATTGCACACATATTTCAGTAATTTGCTGCACAATTCACCGGGTAGTTAAAAATCTCCATTGCCAACATGGGAATTGTGATTCTGTCACTTACCATCCAGATGTTTTGTTCTTTTTTTTTGTGCCTGCTTTAACATGATCTTTACACCTCAAGCTTGTCCCTGTAGCCAGAGACCTAATGGGAGGCTCATGGGGGCACTGCCTGGGGTCTCCCTGGACTTCTGCTTCCTGAGCCTTCAGGCCTGGTACAGACCGTTACCAGAAAGGAATAGAAAAGTTCTGGCAGCCCTTAGTGATGTTGCACCCTCAGGCTCCTGGAGGACAGTGTGCTTGCTACCATATCAGGTTCAGCTAACAGAGATATTTCTATACCTCTCAGTACAGAATTACCTGCAACTACCATTAACGTCTTTTATTTCCTCCTGCAAATCTTGGTGCCGAATCTCATAGCCTTGTGTTGCACAGTGTTTTCTTCTCTGCTGGGGTAATACTTTGCTCACAAGTTTGATTGATCTTGCCTGTTCAGTGACACTTCTTCAGAATCAGGCACATTTTCTTCATGGTGAACTTCTTTATGTCCTTCTGTAAAACATTTATAGACCCAAAGCTTAGTATAAAGGTGTGTGGAAACTAACAGGTCACCAAAACATTTATCCTTAATTCTCTACTGGCTGCTTCCTTGATTGATAATACCTTCAATCAAAAAGGAAAGGGGGGAGGGAGGGAGAAAGAAGAAATCTGTTCTCAGAATGAAGCCAAGTCAGCCTATTTCTGTGAAGATATAAGAACGAAGTCTGACTGGCCAACGGTGCTACCACCCCTGCACACAGGACCCCTGAGGGACTGGGTGCTGACCCCTTGGCAGGAGTGGTGCACATTAGTGTAATTATACCCTGACTTCATCCCAAAACCTTAGCAAGGGTTACTGTGTTGTCTTTTTGACATAGTAGTCATAAAATGAAGTGAGCTGTGGGCAACATGCTCAGCTCGCTTTCATATACACACTGCAAGCCTTGTTACCAGGGCCTCACAAAGCATCTCTTGAAAAAGGAATACAAGATGCTCTTTGTAAATAAAAGTTCATGAGTCTGAGGAATGAAGTCATTTTCCAAAAACGCAGTGAAAGATATTCTTTTTCACGAGCCGATGAGAAGCTGAGAGGTGGGCTTGAGGGAAAGGGTCTGAATGAAGCATGTCAGAGGAACCACTTAGCCCTATTAGCCCATGGCACAGCCAGGCTGTCTCCCTCCTCCTTCTCCTTTTCCTCCTCCTCCTCCTCCTCCCGCCCACAGTCTCCCCTCCCCCATGTCAAAAGAAAAGGTTGGTCTAGCAGGTTTTTTTAATAAATCTGGCACCTTTCTGCCTCCCACCGAATAAACTGGAGATGTTAAAAAATAAGCAATCATGAGAGTCAATGATTTGTGTGGAGTGGTCAGATGGAGTTGGGGGGGGTGGTGTGGAGAGGGAGGAAAGTGTGACCTCACTTTCTGAACGGCAAAGTTTGAGTGGGTGGGTCTCAACACGAAAGGTAAAAAAGGGAATGATGTGAACATGTGAAGGAAGCCAGAGCACTGAGCAGAGCGTCAGTCTGCATCCTGACAGGGGGAGATAAGGTGGCTGGGGAGCCAGCGGTGCTTTCCTGGAATACAATCTCTGTTTGACACTCTCTGCTTAAGCACTGCCCATCTGTATGTTATTGTGCTGGAGCCTCTGGGGAAAAAGAGGAGCCACAGGCACGGAGACTGAACGAGGGAGGCAGCAAAAGCTTTTTCCCTTCTTTTCCTTTTTTTTTTTCTTTTTCTTCTCTCTTAAATCGGGATCTGGTTAGACTGCCTTGAAGTGCCACATCTGGAAATTGAATGCTGAAAGAGAGTTAAAATAACTGAGGCACCACTAAGCCAAGGGGGGCTGATTGCAGAAGAGGGTAAACAATTACTGAGACGCTAGAAGACCACTGCTGGATGTAAGGGAGGAAATGGCTTTGATCTCCGCCTGGTCCCTCGTTTCTCCTATATTATTCTTTTTGAGATGCTTCTCCTCCAGCACAGCCTCGAGTGAGGGAAGCGTTTTTCTGTTTGACATTGAAGGTAGCTCAGCGGTCAGCGCGCAAGAAGCCACTGTTATCAGAGGGCAGCAGCAGGCAGTAGCTACTGGAAGTTGGGTGCCTTTTGCTGAGGTACAGTAACTCACTTCTCTCTCTAGTGTCTGCACTTTTCTGCTTTCATCTGTCTGTGTCGAAGCTCCCATCTGGTTAATGTTAGCTTAATCATTCGATCCTTAAAGCGATACAGGAGGACTTTGTCAGGGGGGTGTGAGACATTGCATTTTGGGACTGGAGAGATACAGTTCAGACTTCAAAATGTACACATGCCCTGCCTGCTGTGAGCAGACAGCTGCTGTACTTTGCAGTGAAGCTGGCTTAGCATGTCTCTGACTTTCCTGCCAACATAACTAAACAGGCCTGTCCAAACAGAGCTATTTTACAAGAGTTAATTGTCACAACACTTTTCTGCTTGCCTTGTTGTAGTTCCTGTAATTGTAATTCACTTAAATTTCTCCAAAGTGTCTGTCTTTTGATGGCAAACTCTGTACTGCAGAAGTTTGTGTTTTTGTTTCTGAATGCCATCCGCCTCCAAAATCTTAAGTCCTTTGTGCAGTGAAAGAAGGGGATGATAAATCAAATGTCTAGGAAACTGTCTGCAGAGAGCACACCTGCAGAGATTTTAAGACTTCCAAAAAGTATGAGGTTGGGATTAGTGACAAATGAAATTAGAGAGATCTGAGAAGCAATTTCAGGATGGAAGATTTTCCTGTAAACCCCATGTTTTGGGACTGATACTCCTTATTCTAGCACGGCTACATCAAGAATGGACTCCTCAAAATACAGCTTGAGGAAACAATAAATTACTCCAGCATACACTGGGATAGAGGGGACAGGACAGTAATGTCTCATGCGTGGGAGATGCAAAGTAGGAGGCAAATTGAGTTGCATAAGGTCATGGGAAGAGAAAGAGTAGTTATTCTAGCATAACATCTAAAAATGAGGTGAGATTAGCACAGCCATGCCACTGTGACAATATCAAGATTACAATCTCCAATATCACATGGATAATTTTCCCCCTACACTCCATTTGGCAGAATTAACAGCCATGGAAATAAGTGCATAAGCCCTTCAGACAGCCAGGATTGATGCAGAGCTGGGCAGAGCTCATCCCCCTGCTCCAAGCAGCTGGACAGCCTCAGGAAACGCCTGCCCACCCTGGCAGGGACTCCGTACAAAACATGACCTGTGTGAGAAAACTGAAGGTTAAACCTTTCTTTGCTCGGAATAAGGACTCTTGGGAGCCATCCTAGTTCTTGGACAGGGATGTACAGATCTTCTCTTCTGGCCTGAGATAAGCCCCAGGAAGCTGCATTGCCACCTGTTGCTTACAACATAGAAAGTACCTCAATGAAAGACCTGATTTGGCTTTGTAGCTGCTTTTCACAGGATAATGGGCATAAGTGATTATTAGTCTTTCTTGATATGATTGTGTGGTACGGTTTTCCTAAAGACACACTTCACATTGCATCACTTAAATATATTAAACTTCACCTTGGGAAAGCACTGTGAGATATGTTGGACACAACAGGGGAATGACACTTCTCTTTCACCCGTTTCAATCCTCCCTAAAGCTTTGTTTGTTCAGTCCAACCTATTAAACTCAATAACTGGTGTTTGCTCTGGAGGTTTACTGCAGCCCCCACAATGGCAGCATTTAGACTCTGTATCCCATGTCACAACTGGATGACAGTGCCTGATATCATTATGCCAAGGCCCTTGTCTGCAGGATGCTATGGTTCCATGAGGAAGAATCAGGGATTTCAGGACCCTATTTTAGCTGCAGATTTCAGGACACACCTCCATGGCAATTTCCAAGGAGGCTCAGTAGGGTGCTTTTTTTTGGGACAGGACTTATGGCTCTGTAGCAGTGAGATCCTGCTTACCCACCGATCCATGTCTGCGGTTGGTAACCTGGGGAACACGCTCTAAGCCTGGAGGCTGTTGTAGGTGTCAAGGTCTTATGGTCTCTCACCTAAGGAAGGAATATTTCCTTTGGTCCTCTGAAAGCTTCTCCCACAGTTCACCTTCCCTCCCTTGGCCTTGGGAAAAGGATTTATCCCAGAAGGTTTGAATTAGCCTCTTTTGTAGCCTGAGTTCTTAACCCTCAGCTCACAGTGAACCACAGAGTAAACTCCCTTACACAGAGCGGTTTGATTCAGCTCCTTCATCTAAATATTGACTCAGGCCTACAGCTCTCCTGAGCAGAGGCTGTTAGTCATGTTGAATAGTGCCAAATTATACAAATGGCGCAGATTTGTAAGGCAGAGTTGCAAAGCCATGGATGGGGCTTCATGCTGGTCTGTAGTGCCAGTTAGCTGAAACGTGAAACACACTGGTGGGAGTTTCTGAGATGTAACTAGTGGGATGCTCTTAAATCCTGGGATGCTCTTTAATCCTGGTAAGAGTTTGATATTATGAATGTATAGAAGAACAGGAGATCCCAATTAATGTAAATACAAATTAGCAAATATTTTTCAGCTTTCCACTGCTCTTCCTTTCCCATATTTGGCAATGCTAAACTCAGGAACTGGGAGAAGTGGTTGAAAAAAATCAGAATTAATGTCAACATAGACCTTTCTCTTTATTATTTTTTTTTCTTGGATTTGAATGAAAACCTCTTAACATCAGAGACAAGAGAACTAACTACATTTTCAATTCTATGCTAATACACTGTACCCATGCACAGAGTTGGGCCATAGGTTTGAGTTGGATTTCAGGCACCATCTACTGCCTTGGTGCCCTGGTTCTTAATATGCAATCCAGTACAGATAAATTGGCACATAAACAGTTCCTAGATGTTTCAGTCATAATCATGGACTGTCTTAACCCCAAATTTCCCATGCAGTAATGGAGACATTAGGTTTCTTATACGTGTAGTTCCTAGCGGTCTCCACTGTAGACTCTGAAAGGACCCTCTCCCCCTTTAAGGACTTTGTGGATGCTTCAGGACAGCTTTATTATGCAACTGAAGTCTGGGGCACAAAATGTAGATGTTTAAATTAACTGGACTAGATTCTACACAATGAAATGTTCTGTTATCTACATAAGGAACACTGCTAGTGACCACCATGGAATAAGATATCTGTGTCTCTGCCTCTGTTTCAAGAAAAACGCTGATAAAATGATTCAAAGAAGTATCATGAGAAGGAGTTCAGTGTTAGGACTTGGAAGACAGCTGAGAGAATCTAGAATCCAATCTGCCTAGCTCAGAGAGAGGTAAAGAAAAGAAATTGAACTTATTGTGTATTTGAACTTATTGTGTGAGCACATACACAGACAAAAGAATAATAATAATAGGCTTGTTAGCATAACAAATGAAGATCTTAGCATATGAAACAACTGGAAGCTGAAGGTTCAAATAAGAGGCAGATCATACATTGCTATTTGGGTCTAAAACCTGCCACTGTCAATATTTGTGTTTGTAAATTCCACTGACATTATGGTGTGGTTTTTGTTCCCCAGTAGGAAGAAAGTTCCTTGCAGAGTCTGAGGTGAGAATAAACAATACTACAAGACTTCAAATACTAAAGAGTATGGCAAACGATTTCCTGTGATTCACATTGTGCAGTAATTCTTTTTAATGTAAAATGAATGTACGGTGACATCCAGAAAAATATTCATTTTATTCTGATGTAAATGACTACAAGAGAGAGCTACTACAGAGACCAGTATAGGAGATGAGGGTAGGAAGGATTAGTGGAAGAAAGGGAAGACAGATATTCTGTGGAGGCACTTGCCAAGCAAAAAAAAAGATAATCTCAAATGTCCTCTATGGAAAGAAGTGAAGCAAGTAGTGGGAAAGGAAGCAAACTAAGGCAGGAAGAAGACACGGGAGAGGAAAATATTAGAACGAGAATCAAGAGTCTTAAGAGTAAAGAATAAAATGAAGTAGTTGGGACAGGGCAGGAAGCCAATTCCCAGAGTGAAGGAAGGCATGATATTGTTGGACAGATGGAAGAGGAAAACTGTGTCCAGCATCGGCATTTTGGCTCAGTGGAAAGGCAGAGGCAAAAGTCCTTTAAAGGAAACAATTATCATAGTCAAGTCAAAATTAGCCATTTACTATAAGAGAAAGTAAGAGGCAGAAGTTATCTGATGGAGCTTGCATGTTAAAATTACATGTTTGACAATCATTTTTTTCCATCTGACTTCTACCAGCAGCTGCTGATCTAAAGCAAGAAACGGTATTTGAGGTTCTTTCTTTCTGGTTCTATAAAGTAATAAGGAGTAATTAGCATGGGACCTGAGACAAACACCTGTCTAAAATGGCTCACATTAAATATACAAAAAGAGAGCAATCATAAGTTCCAGCCACTTGTTAACAAAGACTCAAACTATTACCGAATCATCTTCACCCCTTTCCCCCATAAAGGCTGGAACAGAAAATCTTGCAGACTGTCAAGAGAAACCACAATCTGATCCTCACTTGTGGCATTAATCTGTTCAAAACAAACTAGTACTGTAAGAAGCAGCAGAAGACCTAATGCTGAGGTGTGAGCCAAAAAGGATTTTAGCTTGACAGAAACCTTTATATTCTTTTAAGTTAATGGGAACTGCATCTACTTTTAAAAAGCAGATCTTTAAATTAATTCACTTCAGACCCTTGAGGTTATGTTAGGTTAACTCCCATAATGGGCAATTTGGATTTCTAGCTGCTGTTTTTTTCTGGTACAACAAGGTTATGTTCTGAGAAACATCTATTAGTGGGGAGGAAGTTTGACTGCAGATGTTTGTGATTCCAGCTTAAGTTTCTCATCAAAGCTTTAATGAAATTCAGCTGCTTGGAGTAGTGCCACCAGACCCCAAACCTTTTAAACCATAGGAAGCTGAAGCAAATGGAAGCACAGGACAGAGCAGATATATAGTGGGAAATGTTCTCCATTTCAAGAAGATGTATAAAGCACCCCCTAGAAAACACAATTTAAACTCCACTGCAATGAGTTCCCACAAAGCTTTGGGCAAGTACCAGCAAAATGCCCCAAAGCTTATTCAGGGCTGTGAAAACCAATAAAAGGCATTTCATGCCCACTCTTATTCATAATATGGGAAGCAAGGAAGGAATTAGAAGTCCACTTTTTCCAGAGGGCATGAGAAGAAATAAAAGAATTGCTTTCTGAAGGAGAATTTGTCCCGATTTAAACTGATAACAATTAGAGCTTCTAGTGTTCAAGAGCTGTGTAAAAGAGGTCTTGTTTCTGAGTCATATATAACCAGCCACTGGTAATTTACAATTTTCTTCTGGACTCAGATTTCAAATACCAAAATATAGACACCCTTGGGTTTTTTATTTTAATTGGTCCTCTTGAATGTTTGGATCTGATCCCAGTTCATTTTCAGACACCACCATGAGCTGGGGATGTTTGGGTTATGCATCCTAATGCAAGATCCAACAATTGCTGAATAGTACTGTATACAAAGCTGTTAGAGCTCCACAGTTTTTGAAATCTAATTCTTTGTCATTAAGTGATCTCCAAGAGATTTTTCTAACTCTCAGTCAGGAGACATGCAGTGTGTATTTGACAACTCAAACAGAGATCGACTAAAGAGCAGTATATATGATCTGTTCTGTTATGATCATTCCTGTTCAGCTGTATTGCACAATTCTTTATATGGTTATTTTCTTGAAATAAATACTTCATAAATGTTAGAACTCCTTTCATCTTTTCTTTTATGTCAGACCAGCAAGAAACAGTGCTAAAACTGCAGCATTCAAGAGCCAAAGAATGAGAGAGGGCTGTGAAAAAAATTTTAGAAATTACTATTCCAACTTTGCAGGACTGTGTGAACAACTAAAATATTATTGGCTAAGTCATGGCATAGGGAAGCCAGTGAGCATGGGAAGAACTGGCACACTTGAATGTTATTTTGAAACAAAATTTAATCATTACTGAACAAAAAGGCTCTACCTGGATGAACAACTTCCAATATGTTCTGTAAAAATAGCCATTTTAGCTAAAACTGTAAGGCTCAGAATCATTGTTTCGCTCTGTCTACCCAAAAAAAATGAATAAAAATTAACTCGTTCAGCCTTTCACCATTGCTGTGAGGTGGAAAAAGTAGCTAAACAGAACCCGCACCCAAAACAGATAATTTCTGAGCTGTGTGGTACCTTGTTACCACCCTACAATGCATCCTTTTAGTGTTGCATGAAAGGCCTTCTGAGTGGCAAGAGATTAGCAGACTTTTCTGCCAAGGCTAATGCAAGGCCAGTATGTCCTATCATTTCCCACTGTGGTTTTCCACCTCTGAGCCTGGATGATAGCCCATGGAGAGCCACAGAGAGCCTGCCATTCATGATTCCTTTACTGCTTCGTGCTGTGCTCTCCACTCCTGACTCCAGGGACCATTCATTGAAAGCAGTCTGTGGAAGCAAGTGTTTGTACAGAGGAGATCTGCTCCAGTATCCAAAAAAGAAAATTATAATAAAAGAGCTTGCAGGACAAAATTTGGCACAGGCCTCCCTACTCCAGCTATTAAAATCCTTCATACCCCAGAAATGCTAACACAGCCTGGCCCATTGAGGGTTGTCAAGGTCTCCAAAGCACAAGATCTGGGCACAGAGTCTTTCTGGGGGTGGTGGACAGGTCTTGAAGGTCTAGACATAGTGTAAAGTAAGGGAGAATTTGTGTGCCCTATTCAGTTTTTGCAAGTTTGTGGTTTTCTGTGTCTCTCTGCTTCCAGTTAATGGCAAGGATAGTCTGCAGAGGCTCAACAGAGTCTCCAAGGCACCAGCTAATTACTTTTAAGTCAGCTGGAAACAGGTTTTGATGATGGAATTCTGAAAGGGATGAGAAAATAAATTACTGGGTTTTTCTCTTGGTGCATCTAATCTTTCCCCCTCTTTGAGCCAACAAGAGACTAATTTCTTCATTATCAGACTATGCCTATGAAGACACAAGCCAGGAGCCCTGAGAGACTGAGTCCTGGCTTTTCCTCTCTCCTTTCAGAGCATAGCCTCTGCCCAGCTTCATCCTGAATATAATGCATATAGGATAAAGTTAACCATACCAGGCTGTCTCACTTCTTCCACACACATTTGCAGAGTGCTGGGACGATCAAAGGGGAAGCTCTGTTTCTGAGAGCAGCCCAGAAAAACAGCACTTTCCCATCAGCCAGCCCCAGCAGCTGCCTGTTCATAGCTATGCCACCCTTGGGAGGCAGAGATGGATGAAAGCACTTTCTCTTGATTTTTCAAGAATTTCACATTGACTTGTGTTTCATTCTAACAGGCTTTTAAATTGATGCTATGGCTATTGGTCAAGCAGATCACTGTTTTTCTCTACTGTGATTCCAACTTTTCAAAGAGCTGCAAAATCAAACCAGGAAATCTGGAGCAGGGGAAATTGCTGTAAAAGGGAAATCAAAGGAAGCTTCAGATTTGCCTCTCAGTTCTAGCAGTGTCCCACAAGCACAGTCATACCTGCTTTAAAGGCTATTTTTCTTTCTTATCCCTTGACAATTTTGGTCCCTCTCTGGAAATCTCTCAAAGAGTGCTGTAGTTTGACATCTGATTCTGTCTCATATCTGAGGGACTCAAGACAAGAAAGTATGATTCAGAATGTACCTTTCATGTGAGTGTTTTGTGGGGACTGGGTGGAGGGTGGTTAATGAGGAAACAATGCAGAATTATTTATCCCTTTTCCTGCAAATTGAATAAACTTGGCATTTTGTTTGAAAGAGGAAAATCAACTAGCTACCTTTTCAACAGCAGATTTTCTACTTCCAACAGTAAGCATCTATAAGAATAAGTTTTTCACTCAGTGACTGTACTAAAAAGTAAATTAGAGCAGAGGCTGGTATAAATCTCTAATCCTTTGCCAGCTTCCAGACAGCTAAAACATTTTAGCCCTCCCCTTTTCAGAGAAGAATGCCTTTTAAGCAGAGGCTTTGTCTTTCCCACTGTATATGGAAAAAATGACTGTGCAGTTCTATAGAGAATGCCTAGCTGAGATATGTTTATGTTGGATCCAACCCCATCTCTGTTGCTGAATGGCAGTTTGTTTTCCACTTGAACTGGGGAAGAGGTAACAGTCTGGAAACATTTTCAACACAGGAAATTTTAAAAAAAATTAATACAAGTACTTAGTCAAGGTAATAGATAATGTTGTTTTTCCTCCAAAAGCCATCTGGCTTTCAGCTCTTTCTTGTTTTCATGGGAGTCACCATCAGTCTGTCACCACTAGAGTGGAGGCACAGACAAGCCCACTCAAGGAACCAGAATATAGAGTGACAGTGGGTGGGGAGGGGGTTCCTTGTCATTTTTTCCTGTTGACCTTGCTCTGGTTTACTTATTGGTTTGGTGATTACCCATGTGCAATTAGGCATATTCACTGTCTCTCTGACTGCTAGCTCCACTATGCCACAGGGAGAAAGAGAGGTGTCTCCCTGCCAACTGGATTTTATCTAGAATTGGCACCAATAGTTTCAGTCTTGCTAGTTTTAGTGTTAACAATCTCTGAACTTTGTGTCTAAAACTTTGGGAAGATGGTTTTCATCGGTGTCATCATCTATCCTTTATTACCACCAAAAATAAACTTCTGTTTTGGAAGCTGATGGGTTGATAAAACTCCTCAGGTAATACATAGATAATAATGTGATAAATAACACCAATTGTCACGGATAAGTCAGCAAGTGAAGTTTCCAAGTTATACTGTTATTAATTTAGGGTCTTGTCTTGTGTCTCTTAAGGCAGCCACAACTTTTTCAGTAAATACTGAGGAGAGCTCAGCCCCTCTGTATATGTAAACGATGGGGATCTTGAAGTGTTTAGTTGCTGCTTAACACAGCAACAGTTGGAGAGCCAGACTAAATTCAGACAGCAGCAGGCTGCAAACTGGCCAGACATGGTGTGCAGGGCTCCAGATCAGCCATGGTCCTGTGTTCTCAGGTGGGAGCATCACTGGGGATGCAGGCAGAAAGGGACAATACTGAGATCCATGCACAGGGCGTGATAGAAGGGACACTAGTAACAGAAAATAATATTTCATTTATTTTATCACTTACTGAACTGTTCATTTATGGAAAAAGATTACAGATTCACAATGTGTCACTGCTTTATTTATTACTTTTTTTAATGTTTGAAGATTCAGATCACTGAGCTTCACAAAAACACACTGCTGCAGCATTAATTAGTATTTCATATCACTTACCTAGAACACCCCATTATTATATTAATTTGCCCAGGTCTATAACAAATGCACTATGGCAAACACACTTGCTGAGGCTTTTTCATTGATCCTATCCCATTTTAAAATTTAATTTAAAAAATAAGACAATGGAAAAATATTGTGGGCTTCCACTAAA
>NW_008655534.1:104897-146558 GCF_000695815.1 Acanthisitta chloris
GTTAAATAACAAAATAGAAGGCTTGTTAGTGTGTAATTCACATAATTGCTTTAGTTTGCGATCTCATTAAATGCAATTAGAACTGAGATACCTGTCAAGATAAGTGGATAAAAAAAAAGATTACCAGCATTGTACCCAAAACTCTTCATGAACTTCTTGTTAATTCCTATTTTACAACATCAGTGGGACACTGCAAGTAATAAATATTTCACAGCTAACAATGTCAGAAATTTAAAAGAACAATACAGGAATTTAATGTACTACACCAGGGTGCTTATTATAAAACTATCATGAATATTGATTTGGAGACTAAGCTAGAAAATTTGTTCCTCTCAGGAATGTTTACAGTTTTAAAAATAAAATTGAAATTGCAAATGCCTAATTTGCATGAGGTTTCTGACCTTGAAATGGTAAATACTCTGAAGTGGCTTTTTGCATGCAGACAGTTCTCTAACAGCTGTAGTGTCCTATTAAATGGAGTAATTAATTGCCTAGCTGTGATGTCACACACTGAATTAATTTCTTAAGTAATAATAATTAGAATGCAAACTTTCTAGTTCAGAAGAATTTGATACTGTAGACCAGAGATAATGAAGGCTTACAGAAATTATAAATAGAGCTGGGAGGCCCAGGGGAAGATGGTGAGCAAGCTTGTTTGTTTTTAATTCTCTAGGTTTGTGTGGCTACAAAGCTCAGATAAATTTAGCAAAAAACAACAGCGAAAAAAATATTGCAGAGTAGACATCCACTTTTACCTGCCTGTTGTGGGATATCTCATGGTGTAGAGCAGGATTTCTGTCTGTCCCTCTCTACGACTATTTGATGGTAGAGCATGTCTGTCCAACAGGTCAGTTATTAACTTCTGAGGGCCTCATTCTCCAGAGGAAGACAAAGATCCCTCTGAAATGTCTCTTCATAGGGATTTATAGGTTCAAGTACAAAGACAATCTTGAATTTGTTCTTACTCAGGGTCTGGGAATTTGAAACCATTTATTTCTTCAAATGATAACTTAGAGTGAAGTTTGACAGCTCTGAATAAAGGGCATCACCAGGGCATTGTATTTTTAAAATTAGTTATAGTTTAAATCAGTGGTTGAAAGAACTCACAGAAATTTCCTGCATAGCCAAGATCTGGTCTAGGAAGATGCATGTAGTAAATTAAGAGAAATTAACAGGACAGGTTAAAGGGGAAGTTACCAGCAGAACTAATGTTATTTGTACCTTGAGTAAGAGGTCCTGCTCTTCATTTGTTTTTCCAAGAAGAGAAAAATGCTTTAATTACCATATCTAACAAAAACAAATGCCATGAAAGATATTTTAACAAAAAAGAAACCCTCCTACATCAAATAGATTTTTTCCATATTCATACTTCCTTCCTCTTATTATAAAAACGGATTTTCCTTAAATATCTTAAAAGCTTTCTTACAAAGTTTGTTTCAATTTTCCATGGGAAATTTTATCACTGAAATGTAATTCTTTCTTGCTGCACTCTTTAACTAATCCTTTTCATATATCTGGTATGCTGCAGCAATAAATCATTGCAGGTCACTCATAAAAGTTGCCTTCAAATACCAGAGTGAGGTCTACCCCTTAGAAAGGATGGAGAGAAAGAATGGGAAAGGCAACACAGTGTCAAGCAGTGCTGTGTACATACCAAAATGTCTTTAAAATATAACCACAGCTGGAACAGAAAAAAGGTCTCAGCACTGGATTAAGAAGAGTAGAAGTCTTGGGTCCACCAACAGTTTTATATTCTCTGCAGGCATCTGAAACAAGCATAACATGACTACCAGAAATGACTGCCCATGAGGGCATATTCATTATTCCTGGTGGTTCTGACTAGTTCTCTTAAAAGAAATGTTGTTGAGGTGTGGCACTGCTGGGTACATTGGGTACATCTGGGACACTGTAATCTGGGATTACATTGTGTATGCTGCTGCAGATTACATTGGGTACATCTGGATACAGTCCCAAATAATCAGCTCCAGTTGGCCCTGCTTGAGCAGGGGTGTTGGACCAGTTGACCTCCAGAGGTCCCTTCCAGCTTTGACTTCTCTGAGTGGCTGAAGTCATTATTCTATTTTACAGATCAAGAAACTGAGTGTAAGAGTAATGTTCATCGTCAGACAAGACGTGAGCAGAAGAATGTATTTTCTCAAGTCCCAGTATACTTATGAACATAGTTCGGGACAGAGAATCTCATGCATGAAAACAAAGTGATTAGTTTCTTACCTGTTCAGTGAGAAGGAATATTAATGAAAAGGAATGTTAATTTCAAACAATATAATGAAACTATTGCTGTGGAAGTGCTTGTAGATGAGAGGTGTAGAGTATGTCATAAAGTGGATGAGTGACTAGAACCAGGTGCAGGGAAAGGCAATGTGGAGAAGAGGAGTAGGAGGACAAATGGAAAGCAGAACAGGGAGGACATGAGAATAAATAGAAAACAAGGCAACAGCAGAATGGCTGTGGGAGCCAATGGGGGCAGGTGGAGATCCACAACGTAAGCGTAATGTTCAGATGCTCCATTAATAGATATAGCCCAAGAGAAGTACAGAGGCCTCCCCCAAGAAGGGCCAATGAACAACCATCTCATCTGGTTGGCATTTACTGTAAGACTGTTTAAATTACATTCAAGCCTCATTGCCAACAAGAGAGACATATAATATAGACAAGACTAAAAGGTAACCTATAAATAAAAGCCAGAGTGAATGTATGCTATAAATACAAACTGAGGGGCCATGGATTTCATCAATGCCTCACTGTACATAAACAAGCCTATTGGAACATGCTATCTGCAGCAAACTCCTCACTGCTACAAGTGCTCATTATGCTTTTGAGGAAATTGTAACTGCACAAGTGTCTATCCATATAAGTATTCTTTCTCCTTTACAAAATTCAAATTTTGGGGAAACAAGGACTAGAAGAAATTAATAAACAAATTATATGCAACTATATAGTTACAATTGTAAAAAAAGTGGCAGGGATATGAGTGACAGGACTATATCAGAGCTGTCATCAAGTACTTTTATATGAAGAGGCCAAGGACAGCTTCTAGAGATATTTTCTCTCTCATGCCTCAAAAAGCCAGAACAAAGCAAAGCAGAGAGAATTTAATTAGACAAATTCTATCCCAAGTCACACACTTCTTATAGTATCCATCAGATCATCAGATCTTTTGTCCACGTGGTCTACAGTAGTTAGATCAAATGTAGTTGTAGAGATGGAACCTTTTGGCAGGTTGGAGGAGTAACAATAATCAAACTGTTGAAATACAGCCATCTGTTATCTCAACCATTTCAGCTGTTAAGAGAACAGCTCACGAGACCACCCTCTCAAGCTTCTCCCTTAGCAGGTATTATGTTAAAAAATGCAAAGCTTTGCTTGCAATTCTTGATTACACATTGCTGGCAATCTTGTGAACACTCTAGTGATCTTGTGTGGAACAGATGAGACTAAAAGCTGTGAAGAAGAGGAGCAATGCCAAATAATATTCAAAGCTGCAAATATTACAAGCACTGTTTTCATGCAATAATCTCTGATGGCCTTAGCTTTTTGGAAAACAGGAATCAGGAGTCATACAGAGGCATCTGATAGCATCTGGTACTGGGTTTGGTGATTTGATATCTCCTAGTTACGAAGTGTGGCAAGTCAACCTTTCATGGTCAACTAGGCCAAATAGGAAAGGCAGATTACCTGCTGACACACACTGCTCAGATATCATACATGTACCTTTAGAATATATACTGCCTCCTGGGCACAGATAAAAACAGCATAATTCTAATGTTAAACTCATCCCAAAACTGGCTTAACAGTGTTTCTCAGCTGTAGTCAATACTTGCTCCCAAAGCATTTTCAGCAAGAAGTGGTGCTAGCCCACTGATTTACTCATCCACAACAGTGGAAAAGCCTAGGTGTGAAGTGCACTGGGACATCACACACTGCCTGGATGAGTGAAACATTGGCTGGGTAAAATGTGAGATGGGAATAAAAGCTTTTGGCAGTTCATCCTCCACCAGATATGGGACTTCTTCTCCATAACTTAAAGGCATCTCCATGTCAACCATTCAAAGAAAGAATTAATTAATAAACAGCCTATCAGTCTGGTAAACTCAGTCTCTGATGGGCTCAGAGGTGCTGCCCACGCATTAAGAAAAGGGGGAAATGTGTGCAGGTTTTCCTGTCTGCTGACCCTGTGCAGCAAATGCAGTTCACAGGTTTTCTAGGGAACATGCAAGTCCATCCAGTCCTCTGGGAACAAGGCAGCAACCAGCAGTGCTGAGTCAGCACCAGGGTCCTGCAGAAAAACTAAGCTATATCCTTCCCCCCAGCTTAACCCTTCTCCATCCCCATGCACACACTTTTGAAAACCCATGCAGTCAAAAGATACTCCTAAAATCTACACTATACTGAACTACAATATACTGAATTCTCAAGCCAAAATTTAACCTCCAGCAGTTAAGCACCTTTTCCATGGTCATTACATTGCTTGGTGGCTGTGTCAGATGGCAAAGAGCCCAGGGCTCCTCAGTCTGCTGCACACCAGTAGCATGGCCCAGCAATGAGCTGCACTTGTACACAGTGTTTACTGTACATCTGCTGGATTTTATGTTTTGGCAACAAATGGAGAGAAGTTTCTCCTGCAGGTCACCAAAGGCAGGAAGGTCAGCACAGTGGGGTGCAGTGTTATCACAGCTCTTTTTGGTTGGATAAAGTTTCCCAGCAGACTGAAGAATTAAATCTTTGTTTCTATGCTTAGGAATAACATGTCTTTGACCTGAGGAATTTAAAATGTCTGTTAGTTTGCTCTCAGGAAGCAAGAAAATGTCAAATGACCATATGGATTTTAAAAATCCATATTTAAAGGCACTGGAAGTAAATTATGGCCTGAGCTGAAAAGTAGAAGTCGTGTTGGGGCCCCCACTACTTTCTTGCTGAATGAATCACCAGAAATAACTTGTGTATTTGTCCAAGCTAAAGAAGACAGTTTTGTGGTTAGTGATTTCCAAGCATGATAAGCCATAGATTTTGTGCCTGCCCAGAGTGGGTTTAAGCTATAATGTCGATGGATTCAAACACTTTGTTTATTTACATCCCAATTTGGCAAAGCAGTATTTTCAGTGCAGAAAAGGTGTGCCTTTTGTATGGAATCAGAAGATGTCCTTAGAATGGGGGTCATGGTTCATTCTCTGCTAGACCTTTGCTGCATGGTTATTTGGGGAGACTTACTGAGGTCACCAGGTCCAGAGATTGTCAAAGTCACTCACAGCATCAGAGCTCTTCTTTCTAGCTGTATCTACAGTGCTTAACTTCAACTTGAGCCATGAATGAATATGGCAGCACTAATATGACAGCAAAAAAAACAGGAATCAGTTCTCTGTAAAATGGGATAATCTTGTATCTCATAGGCATGTATTAGAACTAAAGTCACTGCAGTGAGAACCAAAATTTTTGGATGACAATACAAAGTCTTACTAACAATTTATTACGGATTTCTTTCCTAAATATGTTCTATGCTGTCCAAAGCCATGAAGTTGAAGAAGGACTGAGCTACTTGTAGCAATAAAATCAATTTCCAGATAGTGTGGGATAATCTTGTATCTCATAGGCATGTATTAGAACTAAAGTCACTGCAGTGAGAACCAAAATTTTTGGATGACAATACAAAGTCTTACTAACAATTTATTACGGATTTCTTTCCTAAATATGTTCTATGCTGTCCAAAGCCATGAAGTTGAAGAAGGACTGAGCTACTTGTAGCAATAAAATCAATTTCCAGATAGTGATACTTTGAAACTCTTCCTAAATATTATAGCTTTACTAAAGGTGCTAGCATACCTGCATGTTCTCTGCTTCCCAAAGGAAAAACCAAACATATCTCAGAAGTGGTCTGAAAAGTTTCTGTTTGCAGATTTTTGAGTGCACAAGCATTCAGTGGGAGAGGTGGCACCAGTGTAGAGACATATAATACATCTCCCTTGGAAAGTTACCTGCAAATATCAGAGGAAACACTGTCTGAACAAAGGGAAACATCTCATGATCATGCCCTGAACTGGTCAAAATCAACCTAACTCAAATGTAGGAAGAGAATAACTTGTGTCCAGCAGTTTGGTCAGATCTATGGCATATCTGTGCCATCTACAAGGCACAGCACATCTGACATGCAATAGGATTAATCTCTCCAGACTCTGTATGCATTGCTGACACTCACACATGAGCTAGCCCTCCAAGTGCCCCTTTGCAGTCAGTAGAGAGCAACAGGCACACCTGACCTACTTCAGACGCATTTCAGTACAGAAGAAATCAAACCATGCAAAGGGTGTCCCAGCTGGCTTCTTCCCATGTGGATGTCTCCATGCTGATGACTCCCAGCCTGCTGTGGTTTGGTCTTCCTACACAGGCAGTCCTGCTGAGCAGCTGCTGAGGCTGCTGGCCAGGATGCACTCACACTAGCACAGCCACAGCTGTGTTAGCTCAGCACTGCACCTGGGGCACAGAGGTCCTCTGGGGCTCAGCCTGGGACTGTCTTCAGGGCTGACATAGACATGCTGGGTGAGACCTGCTGAATGCTGAATCTTTGGCAAGATTTCTGTGAGCTCTTGGCTGGGATTTGAGTATTTCTGAAAGTGAAGGTCCTGTTGTACGTGATCAAAAAACGGGAATCTCTTTGGAAAGTAGTCCTACCTATTCTGAGGAAACCAGAGAAACTGAAATAACATCAAATGTACAGTAGAAGGCTGCTTTCTCAGCCCTGTTTCTCTCATGTTCTTATTTCTAATAAATAATTGTATAAATGAAAGCACTGGGAGATATTCAAACATGAAAACATCTTTATTTTTAGGAAGGGCAGTAGGCTATTTATCTCAGGTTAGCTTAAGCAAACAATCTTCAAAAAGGCCTCAGAACTGTGGCTGCCTATTCCAAATACTGCTCATAAAGAAAAATAAACAAAAGCAAGCTTATTTGTGTTGGGTTTGGAAATGTCCTCAAGGAGCAGATGTTTCCATGGCAATGCCATGCACTTCCAGCAGACTGGTCTCTGGTTTAGGCACAAGGATTTTAAAATGGATTGAGGATGTCTAGAGTATTCACTCACCCCTGTATAGCAAAAGATGTAGAGTTTCAGGGGTTTGATATTAATTGAGTCCTAAACTTCTGTTTGTCTAAACTGTTCCCTTCAGATAAACATTACACCTTGATGTGGAGCTGTCAAGAAGGAACATTGCTCCCCTCAATTTGTCTGATTATTTTCATCAATGCATTAAAAACTTGGACTTGATTTATTCATATGTCCTACTTTTACAGGTATCTATGGCTGATATGATGCCTGTTATATCAGAGGAGCAACATTTTTCTATTTTCTGTTTTCTTTGCACTGAGTTCTGAGGCAAAGTTTGATAATGTTCAAGTAGAGCTTGTTTTCTTCTTCTTTTCTTTCATTCCATAAGACTGAGGACTTCTGAGGGTCCCACAGTTGCAAAATCATTGATCAATCTATGTCAAGTAATAAATATTATTATGCAAATAATTCACAATATGTGTCACAGTTTTCCATAAATGTTTTGACTGAGAGTGTGCTGTACTGGGCTGGGGTAGAGTTAACTTTCTTCACAGTGACTAGCATGGGGCTATGTTTTGGACTTGTGCAGAACACAGGGATGATAATATAATATAGTTTTTGTTATTGCTGAGCAGAGCTTACGCAGAGCCAAGGCCTTTTCTGCCACTCTGGCAAGGAAGTTGGGGGTTCATGGGAGATTGGGAGGAGACACAGCTGGGACAGGTGACCCCAACTGACCAAAGGGATATTCCACACCTTATGGCAACATGCTCAGTATATAAAGGTGGGAGGAGGAAGGAGGAATGGGGGACATCTGGAGTGATTGTGTTTGTCTTCCCAATAAGCCATTATGTGTGATGGGGCCCTGCTCTCCCAGAGGTGCTGAACACCTCTTGCCCATGGGAAACAGTGAATTAATTTTCTTGTTTTGCTTTGCTTGTATGTGCAGCTTTTGCTTTCCTTATTAAACTGTCGCTGTTTCAGCCCACGAGTTTTTTAACTTTTACCTTTCTGATTCTCTCCCCCATCCTGCTGGTGGGAGAGTGAGCTCTTGGTAGGCTGCATGGCTCTTGGCTGTTGGCTGGAGTTAAACCACAACAGAGATAGCCTGTTATGCCAGATTTCACACTTCTCAGACTGTGACTCCCTTAGGTATGTGTCTTCTGATGATATTTTTACCATCTTTACAGAACAGGTCAGGCTGCAGAAAAATGAAAACTCAAATACACAAATATATTTTCAAAATTATATGATATGTCTAATGAACTTGCAACAGCATCAAAGATAAAGCATTCAAACAAGCCGTAGTATGTTAACTTAACCATAGCTATCTATATATGTACTTGGCCATCACCAGATGACAGGTAATGAGAATTAATTTAATTCTCTTCCACTGAAGGCTAAAAGAACATGATCTGAGACAGTTACTATGACTTGGGTAGCATACCATAAATTATGCCACAGCCATTTATTTAACTTCTTGCCATATGAAGAAGTAACGTGTAGGGGCTGCCAGAAACGAAAAGAACTTGCATTTTTGCCTCATCATCAACAATCACCCTTCTACACAAAATACAGGGGTTTGTGACACAGTATAGAACTTCTTTGTATTTTTTCAGGTAGACATGTGATATTATGTTCATTAAGTTAATTTTCATATCATCACTATGAGTGTATTGGGTTCAGCTGTGCCCAGGCTGCATTCACTTTTACAATCTGGAACAGACCTTTGAAGTGAGAATCTACTAATAGCATAAAGTTTGATCTTTGTCCTCATGCCTTAGCATCTGTGTAGCCCCCTGAGGATCCTTCTCAGACCTGGAAGGAAGCACACCTTTGGACTCTATGTGTAGTAGCAGAGAGCACAACACTGCTGGCAAGCTGTGACCAAGGCTCAGCTAACACTAAACCTAGCAGTGACTTGGCAGCTGATGCACCATGACTACTACTTTGTGTGCTGTTCCTCAGCACCAGTTGCCCAAGTGCACCAGCTGTCTCCTCTTTTACAATAGTCCTGGAAGTAAGTATCATCTTTTTCTTATGGGTTTGTTTCGAACCAGATGTAATGAGATTCCTGGTCTAAGACTGGTAGGCATGAGTATAATGGATATAACAAAGGATGAAATGTCTTAATGTAGACCATTTAACCCTGAATACACATCCCTTCGTGTCCCCCAGCACTCAAGAGAAAACTCTGGAAATAACAAACACTGATGTGGATCCAAGGGAGCCTTTTATTCTGGAAGAAAGAGACCCTTTGTGCGTTTATATATTTGCAAGAAAGTCACAAGTTCCAGTACTAACTAAAGAAACATGCCATGTTTTCTTACCATTAGATGAGAGAGTCTATGGCTACATCTGAATTACTGAATAAAGCAGTGTGGAGACCTCCTAGTCAAGTAGCATAACACAGCCCATGTCCATGTGCTGAAACACTCTCCATTTTTGCCCAGAAAAGAGCAGACTCATACAGACTGTCTAATGGGAGCAGCACCGATGCCACACTCTGAGCCGTGCTGGGTCATTGGCAGGAACATCACAATCTGCCAAGGAGCAAAATCAAGGCAGAAAATGAAGCTTCATTCAGTATGGATGATCACAAGCCAGTGCCTGAAACCACACCTTGCCCTTCTTCAGCTGACCGAAGCAGATGTAGGAACAGAGAACACTCTGCATGTTACCAGCTCAGCACTCTTCTTTTGGGAAAAGCAAACCAGAAAAGGGTCACAGCAAACACACCTATCTAGGCACAGCTGTACCACTGCTGCTAGCTGGCAGCAGAGCAGGAAGGGGAGACCTGAGTCTGCACTCAGTTATGCAGGTGCAGATCAGGACTAGCTTCAATGAAACCAGTGGGACTGCTAGAATATAGTATGGGAGCAAATTCATACCATGTATATGTGGATTGTCTTCCGTCTTTAGTCCCATCTTGCACCCAGAGCAGCAGAAGTGTCTGAAGAAACAGAATATGACTACAGGCTCCACAGCACTTTGAGTACGCAGCTGGTTCTTGTTTTTATGTAACATAATAATTAAATCCAGATGCAAGGCGGGGGGGGAATAAATGCCCCACGGGTGTAAAACTTTTTAGGAGATCAGCAAGATCCACTTTCAGTTAGGCTTTTCAGTTTGAACTGGAACAAACCTTGTGTCTCAGGGTAAAAATTAATCTAGTAATAGTGAAGACACAATTACTAATGCAGACCTAACATTTTGGCCTACTTCACTGTTCACAGACAGCAGACAAAGATGTTCCTCACTCCATTGCCTACATAATGGTTACTCAGGGAGGGTATTTCCATTTTGTTCCAGACCTGTTTGTGCTTTGTCTGCAATTATTTTGTGCTCCCAGAACATCTGACAATTTGAATTCCTCAATTAGCTCAACACTCTGACACTTCTTTTTGTAAATATGATGTTGGCTCATGCCCTGGAACAACCAACCAATCACTCCATTATCACTTGTAGGGCAAGGAGCAACAAAAATATATCAGAATAATTGAGGATGCCTGAGCAAACTTCTGAGCCCAAAGGAAACAATCTGGATTCCATTTTCCCCTCGTTCCGTCTTCTCTCATAGCATTGATTGTCAATACCTCATTTCTGGTTCACATTGATGCAACCCATGGTTTAAAGTACTGTATTAAAATAGTGAGCATCAGCACCTTCCAAGTTTGTATGATGAATTGAATAATATGGGGAAAAATGTGCAATAAAGACAACCCAGGTGACTTGGGATCCTGTATCTCATTTTCAAGAGGGGCTCTGACAATGAAAATAGCAAAGGGACCCTAAACTGAGCCAGATGTCTTGAGGAACTGGTAAGTGTGTCTGCTCAGCATAGGAGGTAAACTGGTTCCCAGTGGGCTTCAGCAAAGACTGTGCAACCCTTGCTCATACAACTGGAACCAGTGGTGTTGCACTGAACTGCACCTAACTTGTTACTGCTATGTGTGTGGACTAACTCAAGGCTCACTCATGGCTAATGCAGGCATACCCTTAGTTTAAGTATAAATGAGATAATCTTGACTGAAGGATTTTCATACATACCTTTACACACTCTCCTCCATTTCCATTGTCTATATTCACTAAAATTCAGTAAAAAATTATTCTGCTTAGACCTGCAAAACCAAGAAAGCTTTTGGGCAGACACTTATGGACCAGCTAGGACCACCCACCAGCTAAGGGGCATCAGAGAATATAGCAAGCTTTAAATCTGTATGGGTGGAAAGAAGTATTGCAAAGGCAGACACTGGGATAAGAATCTGTTTTCCATTTAGAAACTGTCTCACTTCCACAGTGCATGGTGTAATCATTCAGCTGCAATCCTCAGTCTGGCGGGAGCCAGTCCTAACACTCTGTGTTAAGACTAAACAACAGAAGCAAACAAGCAGCAAATAGACAGTATTTCTGCTGTCCCAAAGTGGTTGTGTCATGAAGGCTATTTCTCCTAGGAGTTATTATCAAAGAAAGAGTTTCCAAAGCAAACTAGATAAAATATTTTGTCCAGGGATGGTAAAGGCAGCTGAGTTTTCCATTTATGTTCATCCCAGCTTCTCAGAGTTCTCTGGGATAAGACTGGACTATGATTCATTTCTAAACTTTGTTTTTCAAGCTTGTTGTCAGCAATCTCATAAGATTCATTGTTTTCTAAACAAGCAGCTTGTCTGGCTGGATAGATACACCTACCCATCCTTGCAACCTTGAGAATGGAAGCTTACATGCAGATGAGACTCAGGATTGCTGTCTCTTGCTACCCAGTGCTCCACAACCTTAACTACAGCACCATGCAGACATGCAAGTGCAGGTCTCAGAAGCAAACGGCCATAGCCCAGTGCCAGAGTCAGCTAGCCCCAGCCACCAGCAGGGATATTTAGCACTACTACTCACAGGACAGTTTTGCCACTGGTGGAGGTAGCATCTGATAGACCTGCAGTTCATGCCATAGCTTACAGTGGGCATGAGAAACAGTGCAGAAAGAAAAATCATCTTTGATTTCAGGGCAACCCAGGAAAATAAGGAAGAGAAATATACAAAGGAAATCTAATCCTAATTTGGTCAGTACAATATAATAATTCTGCTGGCTCAGAGGAATGCAAGAAGGCTCATACCTTTCTAAGTCACGAACTTTTCCCACTTTTCCCGAGGGTAGGTGAGCTCAAGAGCCACAGGACACACAAAGTGCTTTAGAGACAGACACAAAAAATATTCCAGGAGAGCCTGGCATACCTCAGGCTCTGATAGCCACCTTAGGGATGTTGTTTGCAAATGATAGTAGAAACAGAGTGTGGTAAACAATTCTTTAAGAGCTAAATGACATGCAAGTGCCTTCACATGTATTCTGGAACAATATTGCAAGAGTCAGACCAGGGTAAGATATTTAGGATCCAAAAATTCCTGAGTCTGCATGGATCTAACATGATACATGTGACACAGGGAGACTGCACAAGGTGAGCAGGTGCTGCCTGAGTCACAGAGGTTGCTCCTGAGGTCATCCTGTGCATGTCTCACCAGCTTTGCACAATGAGGGAGAAGTTTCTCAGTGGAGAACAGGAATTTACACCTAACATGTCAAAGAAAAGCTATCCTTTTTTATTTTATTTTTACTTTTCAGTCTTGGGCATCTTAAAAGCTTTGTATTTCTGATTCCTTAAATTATTGCTTTAACTAGAATTTAAAAGAAGGTGATCTAGATATTTACAGTCTTCTGTTTAATTTGAGCAAGTTATCAAAAGTACTAAATTATATATAACAGGCACAGCCACATTTCAGGAGGGCATTGATCTATGTAGGTACATTTCTGTCTCCTGTAGGTTATTCATCCAAAGCTCATCAAAGCTTTAGTGTAAAGCAAACTGTTTAAAGCTTTTCTTGTTTTTTAAGTAAAAGCTATTCCTTTCCTATGAATACACCTTTACTGAACAAGGATTATCACTTCTGGTTAACTCATCCTCCAGTACAAAGTGCAGTAAGAATCTGCCAGCTCCACACCCACTGCTGGTTAGGGATAGCACACAGGCAGGGATGCTGACAGCTTAAATACTCTAAGGCAAAAAGGCAAGCACCAGGGCAGAGAGTGAAAGAAAGGACTCGAGTTCAGCAGTGTGTGTGGTCTGCTACGGTGGAGTTGTGCATTGTGCTCTGGGGAGACCTGATGGTTGTGGTTCTTGCTTTCCCCTCCTCTCAGCCAAACCTAACTCTCCAAACACATGTGCATAGGAAATACTTTTGTTTTTCATTGCAGGGATGCCAAGAAGGATTTTATCGTACCAGCTCAGGAAAATGCTCTCCTTGCAACTGTAATGGTAATGCAAACAGATGCCTTGATGGATCTGGAATCTGTGTGGTAAGGAATTCCTGTCTTCTCTGATTGTCCAACTCTTCTATTAACACTAATGCTCAGTTTCAATACACAAGAAAAGCAGTGTCTGTACCACAGGAGCTTTTTGCTGAGGAGTGATCACAAGTAGGGCCAAGTTCAATACATTAATGAGATTACCCTAGTCAATTTTCATTCTCACTTTCTTAAATTATCTCTGCAGATTCAAAACACTTCCTGCATGCAGTATTTGTAAGAACCCGTATTCTGGGGAAAAGTTTTAGTCCATCAAAAATCTGGAAAGAGTTTTGCATACCTCTGGAGAAAAAAAAATGTATAAATTCAAACACATTTCATTGTCCCCTTTATGAATACAGTGCTGTATATAATGTAAACAATTTACAGTGGTGAGTGACCCCTGTGAGTGTATATACATGTGTTATCCATAGCAATTCTGCTGCATGGCAGCCTCCTGCTGTGAAGGAACAACATGAGAAGGTTGAAATAATACACCAAGGGAAGAGCATGTTGAACTCCAAGGTAGTGTTACAATTTCCCATATGTTCAGTCTCACTCAGAATCAGCTCATACAGAAAGCTGTGTGTTAGTAATAGTTAAACACTTGTAGCTCCAGAGGAAAAAACAGCACAGTAAAACTAATCCCAACTACTAGTGGGCAATCAGAGCACTCATACATTAAAAAAAAAATGATGGAAGTTAATAGTGTAATGTATCTGAAACACATAGCAAGAGCTAGGCACTAGTATACTCTTTGCAGGCTTGTAAAGCAGGAGTAGAGCCCAGAACTCTTTGCTCTGCCATGTGTTACTTTTGACAAGTCATAAACCTTTGCCCTCAGTTTATCTCTTCATAAAATGGCCTGATTATATTCACATACTTTGCATCGTTGCAGCCACTATCAAGTTTTCAGTTATACAAATACATAAAGTCATGCTCCATGGCATATTTCCTACTCTTTTAATTTCTGTGGGAAGAAGACAGTGCAGCTGCTCAGCCCAGGAACAATTATTATGGCTTGGCCACTGTAATGTGCTTAGAATTGGCTGCTTTCTGCCGGACACATATTGGCTTAGTGTTTTAATACTAAATTTTCTAAAGTTGTTTTACACTGCCAGGCATTCCCAGCTATTCTCCTTCACATGCACAAGGCTTGTGCTCATGGGATTGTCCCCATAGCATCAAGTTACAATGATGCCAAGAGGACACTTCTGATGGAAGACTTGGGAACAAGAGAGAGAGCTTGTCAAACATCTGCTTCTCATGTCACCAGAGAGTTTCTGGAGTAGAATATATGAGGTGGGGAAGTGATTGTATTCTCAGTTTACAAACACAACTGAAGACCTGTTTCCTGTCTTCTACAGAAATAAGGCTGATGTCAAGCAAGGTTTCATTAACAAAAGAAAAAAAAAAAAAAAGAAGAAAGTTACCATATCAACGGGAAAAAATCTGAAAGTATATGGGCCCTGACTGGTGTTTCTCCAGGATTCTAAACTCTTGGAATCAGCCAGGTAGTAAGGAACAAAGCTAAAAACTAAACCCCAGTTTACTACTTTAGTTCAAATAAGCCCTTTGATAGTTTATCTGAATTATTTTAAAAGCCATTAAATTCAGGTCATTTACTTCCGAATAAAGAGGAACAGTGAAAAGGCTTAAGTGAAATAAGAGTGAAAAGGAGAGGGGAAGAGCAGAATGAAAAGAGGTTTCAAGGGTTTGACAGCATAAAACAGAGCAGAGATGCCCATGGGGGCTGCAGTAACAGGAATTTTCTGAGGATCTGGAAATTTCCAGGGAAGCTTGGAAGACTAATGAAACTGTTAAACTGAAAAATGTGACTGAGAAAACCTGGGAGAAGAAAAGCTTAGAGAAAGATGGAGCTTGAATTACAGCAGAAAGATGCATGTTAGATGAATGAATGAATGTAACCTAGTAAAAGGTGACCTGATGGTTTGGTAATATGCTTTGTATTAGAATCAGTGGACAAAACTGCCTTCCCTAAGGACTGATGTGGGGAAGGACAGGTACAAATCTGGCTGAGACTGGGGAGAAAGGAGTAGGTACCTGTATAGCTGGGAGTTCCTGCACAGAGATAGCACTACATGGTACAGAGAGCTCACTATTTTCTCTGTTTCAAATTTTTGGGCAGACTACTCCAATAATTCTTGCAGTGATAACCACTACACCTGACAGTAAGACATGAAATTTCCTGCACTCAGTTAGTTTTTAATGGGCTATTAAAAAATAAGTCCATATTATTATTATTGCATCTTCCATTTCTATCAGTATGATATCTGAGATGCAACAGTGTTCTCAAGTTTTATCAGTTGTGGACTCTCCACCATCACCACATCTTACCCTAACCATGAGACATAGATACAGAATGTCTTTAGCAGAAGATCTTTAGAAGAACTGAAGTTGCCCAAAGTTTTTTAACATTAACTCTGCCAACAACACTTGAAGTAATGATAACATGAAAGTATAATAACACTGTGTTCAGTTGGTAGATAATAATATTTTTATAGTTTAAGCAATAACTGAGCTATAAGAATTGCATCAATAGGCAAGATATTATGAAAAGGAAAAAGTACTCCATTTCAAAAGGGATGAAATATAAGGGTCAGACTCCATATGATGCTCTGAGACCATCACATTATGCAAATCCCCCAAATCAATTTGGCAAATATAGTTCCCACCATATACAAATTAATGAAATTTTCCTTGGCCTATGCCCTGAATTTAAGATCAAATAAAATTAAACCCTTATTAATGATGCCTTAGGGTAGAGTGCTCACATCTTTAATTTCTGCTGACATATGTATCTTGAGATTCTGTTTCAAAACTTCTCTCATTTTATTCATAGTGTGTAAATCAAATCCATGAGTCTTTAAAAGTTTATTGAATGACACAAATCAATGAATTAACAACCTCATTAGATAATCAGACAGAAGAAAATATTGCAGATAGAGGCTTTCTTGCATAGATGTCCACATAAAACTGGTACAGGAATTAGTCACGTGGTCCTATGATTAAAACTCAAAAGGCACTCAGTATATTTTGTTAGGATAAAAAATCACCCAGGTGTTAGAAGAAGAAGAGCCAGCACAGTGTAAGCTCCATTTATGATATAATGAAATAGAGATTTCAAATAATGCTTCAGTTCAAAGACATTATCTGGTGATGTATGTAAGGCTAGTAGGGGAAGAAACGCCAATTCTTTGTGTTGATTTTAGACTTTGGACTTTTAACATAATTTTCTCAGTCCTGGCTAAGAGAACAAAATGAATTCACTTATAGGACTCTAGCTTTTGATTTTGGAAACATGCATGTATGTGGTGTTAACTGTGCATTTCTCCTGCATAAAGCCCATCATGTTTTGCTGCTAATAAGTTAGGAAGACATGAAGGGAATGTTTTGCTTCTTTCACCATCCCCCAGATGCTACCACACCAGCAACCTACAGCTGAGCTATTTCTTTAGAGCACCTCCATTGAGGGGTCAACATTTGAAAATTCAGACATAGGAGCAGGCTTCAAATGACTGGACTTCAGAGGAGCTGTGATGGCTAGCTCTGAAATGAGTGGCATGGGGAGGTGAAACAGCTTTTCTAAAGCAATGAGCTCTCATATCATATGCAAGTAGTATAATTGGCAGGGCTTTACCATATTTTAAAATTTGATTGTACACTCTAGGGAAGGAAGTTGCTCAAGGTGACTGCAATGTACTATGGCAGTGCCTCCAGATGAACATAAAAAAATGGATTGAAAGGTTGAAAGGATTTAAAAATTATCAAGTTGTATATGCAGGCAAATTTTTTGTTAGACTGAGTTACCAGTGTCCTTTGTGAGGCTTCTTCTATTAATGGAGGTTAGCTCTTCGTAGGTGCTTGAAAACACATACAGAAGAAGAAGCAAGTCTGGAGAGAGCACTATAGCAGAAGGTGAAGGGTAAATTTGTAGTGTCTACCTAAAAATCTCTAAGTGGTTTGTTATCATCTCAGTCCCATATATATATGATCAGTATATATAAGGCATCCATATACTCATAAATAAATAAATATGACCTTTACAAAATAAGAAAGAGCAAATGATCATAACAGTGGAAAGGATAAATTGGTATCTTTTGCAGCCTTTTATGGAATTTTTTACAATAGAGCGTATTGTCGTATAAGTGATTTGTGTTTAAGGGTCTGGGTTTACAGCTGAGTGCAAAGGCTGGAACAGATTTGGCAGTTCTGCTCAAGAGGATAATATGTTCCACATGATTGCCAAGGCTGGTCTGGAGAATGGCCAGTGGATCTACAACCATCCATCAAGCATGAGCAAAAAGCAGCAGGGAGCTAGCAAAGCTCTCCAGCTTATTAGGTACTTCTGGCTTCATAAAGAGTCTTGCTGCTTATAGCTCACTGCTTTTTCTATAAAGATGGACTACAACTATCTATAGTGACCTTGGTGATATATGTTTGAAATACTAACTACAACAATCTAGTGCTGAACTGCAGCTTTTCTCTTCTCCAGAGTGTTTTAGAACTCAGTACTTGTCAAAAGCATTATTGTAAGCCAACTCATTTTCTCAGGTATAGATATTTCCCTCCCTCTTAACTATGTTTAAACTTAGTACTTGCTGTCCTAACTGGTTTGCTACTGAAAACTTGCCACAGTGACCCCCAACATGCAAACACTGTTTCTGCTCCCCACACAGCCTATGTAAGATGCACAAAGGAAGTCAGGCCAAGACAGTGAGGAAGGGCTGCTGTTGCTTTCATGCCTGCTCAGCCTCATTTGTCACAGTTAGCCAAGACAAGTGATGGATTGAGAAAGTAGCAGGCCAGGTGGGTTTGACAAGGCATCAGCTCCCACTTCACTAATACAGGACAAGTTCTACAAATCAAAACTTGGACATAGAGGGGATATGTTGACCCAAACTGGATCAAGAAATGTCTTGTTGCTATTCTTGGGTTTTTTTTAAGTAGACAGTTGTCTTTACTTCCGTAAAAATTGCATAATACTTTATGTTTACTTACAGTGCCTCATCTCCCCTCTTCCATAAGAAATTCTGAAATCTAACACTACATCTCATCCACGGTGGCTGGAGAGAGAAAGTTTAAAATCATAAACCTCATAGATGAAAAAGATAAAACATGTACATCTTTTAACAAGTCATTATGCTGTACTCATTATTATTTTGGGACAGCATCAAGTTCTGGTGTGCTGGCATGGGCAATGCTATGCAGTTCTGTAACCTCAGATATGACAGCATATATGAGGGGAAGTCTAAATCTACCCCAGGCCAATCTTCACTGGCTCAGCAATAAATAAAGACAGACTGCACAGCAATGTAAACCACTTCCATCTGTTTACCTATCTAAGTTATTTATCCTTGCACAACCCTTTGTATTAGCAATTTTATAAGACTGTCTCTCAGAAGAACAAGAAATAAGGGAGAAAACAAACAAACAAACACTGATACACTGTAGCAAGACTGTTTTCATCTGAAAAGTAATAAATAGCCAGAGTTTGAGGACACTTCTGGATTTCACAGCTAATGTTCAAGACCCTGAGACTTGGGGGGATGTTGTGGGTTTTTGTTGGCATAGTGCTAACTTCACCAGAGGCAGTGCTGAGTATTAGCTTTTGATTGCCCCTGGAATGTCTCCATACCATCCAGCATTAGCTACCTAACAGGTGCTCTGCAGCACTCTATGCAGGTCCTGTCTTTCTTTAAATTTAGAGGGCACACAGTACACCAGTCTGCTGCCTGCTAGCCATGGAGACAGCCCAGACTGCCTAAACTGCACTAAGCATTAGCCATCTGAAGAAATAATTTCCCTAAAACTGCCTAAAGGGCACATTGAAGCAAGCTGGTGCCTTGGAAGACCATTAGAATAAGCCCTCCTCTTGTAAGGTCAGGTTCCTAAATTAAGGTGAGGCAGATTCCCACCTCTCAGATTTTCAGTTATATCCATTTACAGGTGTCAGTAAAAGGGGTTTTTCCCTGCTGCCACAAGCAGTTCTAAACAGGGCAGCCAGTTACAACTGAGCACCTCTGACAACAGGCAGTGCTGCTTCTGCTCCAGCACCTACCAGGCACATATGTCTGTTTTGTCCTGTACTGCACCTTGCCAGTGCTTGCTGATGGTCATTGTAACCATTTATAGCATTTTTATTGCAGCAGTGTGAGCTGGTTTGGCTGCATCTCTCAATACCTTGAAAGGTAGAGGTCTGGCATCAGCCACTCTTCTGCTTGACCTAGTCTTCATCTAAACGATTTCTTTCTGAATTAGACAGCACCTCCATTTACCTTTCACCACTCTCTCTCTTTCCACTGAAGGACTGCCAGAGAAACACAACAGGACTGCACTGCGAGCAGTGTCCAGATGGCTTCATTGGTGATGTGGTCAGAGGAGTGCCCACATTCTGCCAGCCCTGCCCCTGCCCCTTGCCAGAGCTTGCCAAGTATGTTAAGAGTCTTTGCTTCTCTTTGATTTGTGCTGCCTTTGGCCCTTCCCGATGCAGGAGACAAAGCTCCTGCCCTTGACAAATGAGAGAAAATAAGAGGACTACCAGCTGCTCACATTTATAAACACAGAAAACAGCATTTCATTTAGAAGGTGTAAAATATCCTTAAGTGCTCATATTAATTCTTACCAAGAGTGAGGAAAAAATATTTGAACAAATTCAAGCTCACCTTCTTTTATGTAGGAGAGATTATTTGGTTTTCTGGTTACTTTTAAGAATCCCTTAAAGACGAATTCCCAAGGGAGATGGCATTAAGGATTTATGTGGCTCAGACAGAGATCCATCCATGTCCTCTGAAGGGTAAAACCAACCACAAAAAAAGCATAACCTGTCAGTATCCTGAGTCAATTCCAGATGGATCTGATTAGTTGTATTACAGTTAACAGGAAAGGGCTGGAGGACCCTCTGACATGTAAGGTGCCCCTTCAGCTGATATCCAGCTAGTTTTGGGTAAGAAAATCTAAAGCCTGACAGAAAACCAAGACCAAGCCAAAGAGCTCCAGCTGTCATATGCTTTGTGCCTTCAAAAAAAAAAAAAAAAACCAACAAAAAAACCAAACCAAACAAAACAAAACCCGAACAAACCAAAAAACTACAAAATATGACCATAAAACTCTCAGTGGCATGTCAGTAATGCAACTGAAAGAAATTATCAACTTCCTCCTGCTCAAGTTTCATGCTCTGGGAGAGAGCAAATGCAAATCCCACCATAGAGCAGAGAGGAGGAGATGCTAGCAAACAGTTGTCAATGGGCTATTTTTCAGGGAGGTACATACTCCCCTTGTGTTGTTTCCCATCCTGCTTTCAGCAGGGCTTCTCAGCAAAGGGAATTTCCTCCTCACTGTATTTGTTTGCTGTTGCTATAGGGTTGCTCACAAAGCCTTAAGGTGGGATGAGCTGTATTTGGCTCAGCTGCTCAGTGGCATCGGCTCAAACTGGCAGTGGAACAAAATCACTCTGGCCAAACTCCCACAGATCACCTCTTGGCTTTTGCAGTGAGCTGCAGACACAAGAGAAGGCCCAGAGGGTGGGGAACAGCTATTGCTGAAAAACTTCAGCTTTGCCTGGATTATAGAGAAAATCCTCTGGAGACAGTGGAAGAACCTGACTTTGCACAGATGCAAAAAGGCTTAGAGTGAGTGAGCTCACAGACTAAGCAGACTGCTTCCTCTAGTTTCAGTAGCAGCTGCAATGCCTGAAAAAGTGGAAATACAACGCACAGAAGCACTGCTATTCCCTTAGCAAAGTGATTTTTTTTTAAAACTTGTTGGCCACAGAGCAGAAAGTATAAGAAGCTGTTCTCTCCACCACAACCTGGGCTGCACAAGACCCAGTCACTATTAAGCAAGGTCACTCAAGCAAGGTCTAGTCTGTCCTCCCTACAGTGCAATTTAACACAGCATGGCTGGGTCTGCATTCACTCAGCCCCAACTCATTCTGCAGCCCACTGGGTTCTGCAGCAGAGCCCCCTGAAGCTGGGAGCTGGAGAGCTCACAGGGCCACTGAGCAGGGCTCAGTGCAGTGGGACCAACAGGGACCTGGTGTACAGCCTCTCTCTGCCAGAGCTGTGGGAGATAGGAGCAAAGGCCAAGGACCATTCCCAGCTTCAACATGCTCCTTAGCCCTGCTGCTAGGAACTTAATGCCTCTTGTATTCCCAACCACCAAAAACAAGGAAGCCCTGAACCCAGAAGGACAGCAGCATAGGATTGGGAAGGAAGAACAAAAGTTGCAAGGAGTCTGAATGCAGATGCTTCAACATTAGCAGCAATATAACACTTGGACTTGATGAGCCTTGTGGGCCCCTTCCATCTCAGAATATTCTATGTTCTATGATATGCCACTCCTTTAAAACTACCTCAGTAAAATTCACTTCAGTTTTACAGAGTTTCCCCTCAAAAAGAGTCCTGAAAGAAATAATTAGAGGAATATCTGATCCCAATTTGCCTCATACCCCTGTTTAAATAACAGGCAGAAATTGTCTGTTCAGCTTCTTGCATGAGACAGACCTGACCACAGCAACAGTCTTCAGCTGGGGCCAGAACATGCAAATAATAATAATTGAGCAACATTCAGCCTTGTGTAACTAAATTCAAAGAAAAAATGTTCTTTGTTGGTTTGGATATTTTTTCAATTTTCCTTCATTAAGCCTACTCCACACATAGTATGGCAAAATAATAACCCTACCAGAAACAGAGGAGTATTAAATATCTTAAATTAAGAACATCCAAAGGATGTTGTTTTGTACTCTGTTTTACCTTGGAAATAGCCAGTGAATTCATAATAGGTGAAATGACCAAATCTGTAAACTGACAGACTCATCAGACAGATATTTTTTCCTGGAATTCAGCTGTGTGTCTCTAGATTTTCTGACCAGACTATCTTCATATCTGCTGTCCTGGGAACTTTTGGAGTAACTTTTGGACATTACACATGGAGTCTAATGTCATCTCTTTGGAATAAAAAAAAAAAAAAAAAGGATGGAGTTTGCTTAACAGTTCAGCAGATGTTACTTCTTTTTAAACCCAAGGGAATTATACAACATTTTTTCCCCTAAAAGATCACAAAAAAATATAAAACTTCAGGAAGGTTTTGGTCTTATTTCATAACTTAAATCCACAATGTGGTTTTCTCAACTACGTGAAGGAATTAGCCTCTGTAAGAGAAGATGAGCCCTGCCAAACTATTATGGTTTTCTCAATATGTTCCTGTAAAATCTGCACAGAAGTTAATTTGTGAGTCTGTGAGAAGAATCTCATTTTGTGTTCTCTCTGGTTAAATGAAATGTTTTGAGGCAGCAGAGATCTAGACACAGATTTATTTGACTCTGGTTGTCCAACCAGCTGAGAAATGCTGTCAGGAACTGAAATTATGCAGGAATTCTTGTCTCTTTTCAATGCTGTTTGTTCCTGGAACAAGCAGTGCAGGGATCATGCTCTTTCCCATTGCTGTGAGTCTTTTGTCCTGTGTGAAAGGGATGCAACCCAGTCACAGCTGCCCAGCACTGTACAACTCAGGATCTGTGTTTTAGCACCCATGGGCCTGCAGCTGGCAACTGCTGCCACTCACTAGTCTGGTTGCATTCCTGTGCTGGCAGAAATTTATTCACACATGTTGCAAACTAAGTGGAAACATCTTTAGGGCTGTATCTCTTTATTCCTGCAAATGTATTTAAACCATGTTCAACACCATGTCTGAAGTGTACACAGTTTGCACTTTCCCCATCTGGCTGCTTGGATCTGTCCCTTGGATCTCATATTTAGTTACACATTTGTTACAACCTGAAAACATAAGAAAGGAAAGGAATTCATGATTTAGAATCAGGGCAGTAAAAAATACAGCCCAAGTCATTATTGCAATCAGCATGTTGATCTCAGAAGAGGCCACAGACTCTTTCCAGCTTACCTGGAAAGATGGTAGAGCAGCCTTGGTTACTGCAAACTCAGTTACTGTAAATGGGAACAGCATCACTGAGGTCAGTTTTCACAACACAGCACTTCCAGATTGGATTTGAGGGAAACTATAGGATTTGCATAGGAAACTGCTGCACCCTTTCCAGCATCTCAGTTTCTGAAGTGCTCACTGCAGTGTTTTTCACAAGCAATATTTTAGCTCTTAGAATAAGAGACAGGAAGCAATTAGGTTTACATGACATAGACATTTATCCTAAGTCCCTTATCTAAAATGGTGTATCAAAACCTGCAGGTGTGACTGATTTACACTGCAAGACAAGAACTTATAGATATATATGTATTTGTACAGCTCCCTAGTGCTATATATTAATTAGTGCTTTCTATACTAATTAAAATGACTAAACAAGGGGTATAATGTGAATAATATAAAGATTTTAATACCTATTCAGCAATGGGTAACCAGGACCAGAGTTCATACTGACAGTAAATGTCCATAATGTAATAAAGAAACATTCCCAAGTGTTTGCCATTGCCTGCTCTTCTAACTATTCATTCTAACGAAATTCCAGCTTTGCAGTTTCCTGTTACAGAAAAAGTGGAAGTGTGCGTTGTGTCTGTAAGGAAAACTATGCAGGACCCAACTGTGAAAGGTAAGAAACTAATAGGATAAGTTACTGGTCAGCAATACTGAAGTCCAGAATTCTTCCCATATAGGGGAGAAATCTTGTGCATTTGTTTTCATCAGGTTGAATCATGTCTGTTAAATTATCTCCTTCATTTCCTACTAAAAAACATTAAACCTTGCTGTAAAGACATGTCATCATAAGGCAGACATTTACCCTTGATGTATTTTGATCTAGTTCTTGCACTTTGTGTACCTTCATGTGGTGATCTTCCTAAAAGAAATGCAATTTAAAAATACAAAATACAAATCAGGAACAGCAGCTGAAGTGAAAAATAACCACCACATAGATGCCTCTGGCAATTCATACCCCTAAAACATATAGCAGGCTTCTACCAAATACTTTTTTTCAAAAGCAAAGTATAATAAATCCATCATTGAATCAAATTCTTAATGAGCAGATGCAGCTTTTTTAGTTACATTTTAAATGTCCTTCACAGATATAATTCAATAAAATCAAGCAAATAATCATTGACCAGTGTTGCTTTTCCACTTTCCCTTATGGCCATAAACAATTTCCAGTAAATATTCTCTAAATAACAAAGTACACAAATAAATGGAGCTACACAGCAGAAATATAACTTCCTCTCATATCCTGTAGTCACTATGCACACACATAGATGATGTTTCAATGAATGTCAGAGGCCTGATTATAATTCAGAAATGGTCCTTGAGCAGCCAATAAATTAAAACAGCTCTAACACAAAGACTGAGGGCTATGGGATGGCTCAGGCACTGGCTTCCTTAACATCTCATTTTGCTTTCCCTTAAAGCCCCTGAAGTATTTGTCTTCAGTCAACTGTGATTAATGGGCAAGTCTTGAATGCAAATGATACTTAATGTAACTGTCAGAGAAGGGAGAAAAGGGGATGTTTAAGATGCAAAGAGAAATCGATATGAAAAAGGTAAGATGAACAAATGAGTGAAGGCTTTTCCCCTCACAGATGATGCAAAAACATCAGTATCTAACCTCCACATCACTAACATGGTGACAGCAGCAATGAAAGCCCTTTAGACAGATGGCACAGAACTAAAAAAAGCCACCCTTGTTTACAGGCCCATGGCTGTATTCTTTTGTTCTTCAAAAATGTCAGGTTTATACACAAAGGATAATGCAGACAATTAAAAGGTCAGTGAGGTTTCTTAATGGTTATTAAAACGTCAGCCTAGAGTACAAGCAATACAAATCCTATGAAATGGGTAGCAGATGTATAGTAACAGCACGAAACAGCTTCGGCTTTGTTTTCTAATAGCCACTGTGCTGCCTGACACAGTGCATCTGTCTCAAGGAAGGCAAAGCTGGGTAGAAAACGCTACAGAAAGAAATTAGCCTGTCCCAGACACCATATTAAGACCTCAGCTAATCGCTGGGGTAAGCAGCAAGCAGTGGCAAACAGGAGTTGCCTTCTGTTAGGCTCCTTGCTTGTCCCTATCCACTTGCTAACAAGCAAGTTACAGCTTCACTTGCACTGCTGCTGGGCACTATCAGCACTCCCTACTCCCACTGCAGCTATGGCACCATCAGCTTGATGGCAGGAGGACTGGGAGATCCTGAGCAAGAAGAGGCATCGTGCCTGTCCCTCCCTGCACCCAAAGAGCAGCTTGTATTCCCATCCTGCTCCACACTCTCCCTCCCAGCTCTCCACAGCAGTCGATGACAGGCAGTGTGATGCAGTGAGCTGCAGGACATCCCTTCACCGGCAGCACGTGGGATCTCCAGAGCAGCTGACTGGGAGGCAACCTGGTCCCTTTCCTCTTGCATTTGTTTAGACTTTCTTGTGCAGCTCTAGAGGCTTGGCACAAACCTATTCAGTTTATGTTTGCCAGCAAATGGTGGTGTGAAATCACAGAGACCCTTGCTAGGAACTGAGAAAACCAGCTTTCCAATTCAAAATTTAGGAATAAATCCTTTTGCTCCTGGACTTCAGCAATAAGACATTAGGGTGGTAGCTGATTAAATGCAGGTCGTGTTAATGTCCAAATGTTAAAAAAGATAACTAAACAAATGACACTTTAGTGTCCAAAGCAAATAGATGAAAAAGGATCTTCTGGCATTGCTGTGAAACAGGAAGTTAATTTTTTACTCACCAATAATTACAGGAAGAAACTATGGCTGCAAAATTAAACAGAGATAACTGAGCTGTTTTATTGTGGGAGAGGAAATATTCTTTGTTAGCAACAAAGAGTCATTTATTGATATAATGTAGGAAAAGACATTTACTGCAGGCCTCTGAATTTTTTCAGGCCATAAAGTGCAGAGATGGAGCAGTATGTTTCCAGTCACCAGTCTCTGTTCTTCTCATGTTACCCACCATTCAAAGAGGGGCCAAGTGCCTCAGCCCTATGAGATGCAATAAGTGGCAAAGAGAACAGGAAAGTGAAGGTGACATGTTTATTTTCAGCTCTGAAAGTTTCTATTTGTTTTTAACAGCTAGTCCGGATGAGAAGATATGGCTAATAAAAGTGAGTCATAAAGTCACAGAATGCTTCAGGTTGGAAGGGACCTTAAAGATCATTTAGTTCCAACCTCCCTGCCCTGGGCAGGGAAACCTTCCACTACACCAGGTTGCTCAGAGCCATATCCAACCTGGCCTTGAACACTACCAGGGATAGGGCATTCAGAACTTCTCTGGGCAACATGTTCCAGTGCCTCAGACGGTCATAAAAAGCAGCACTTACAAAATATATCTGTGAGGAAATGTCCACTACATTCCTGGCAAGTGAACAGAAAGGTATATTTCAGAAAAAAAGAAAAAAATTACATTTCCCAGTGAGAGTGCAGACATTGATGAGGATAGCATGCTGTCTTTGGTAGATGCTGGCTAGCACTAACCAAAATGCTGGTCTGGCCCCAGCCCTACTCAGCAGCCTCTGTGATTTGGTGGCCACATTTGACAGATGACCATTTGAAAAATACCAAACTACAGAAAATCAAAAAAACACCTGACTCCACCAAAGCCAGATAAATGACCCTCAGAGCTCAGTGTCGTATTCAGAGTTCTTCAAGGGGTGCATAGCACTCCCAGTCCCACATTTATTCTTTACATCTGGGTCACCCATATGATAAAATCTGCACCAAAGACTCTGGCAGTGCTGCAAAGAGACAAAAAGCCTTTGTCATTGACAAAAACAGTATTTGAGGCAGCCAAGTGGTTTATATTAAGATGCTTTAAATTTTATGTGTTTTTTACTGTGGGGGGTCAGGACTGGAACGTGAACAAAGCAGTGTTGAGGAAATTACTTTCTTTATTAAAAAAATAAATCAGCAAACACAGGAACAGATAAAAACTTTAAGCTTTTATCAGATTGCCCACATTTTCGTCATTCAGATCTGGATTTGACTATGTTCAGATCTTAGGAGACAACAGACCTCAGCTCAGGTACCTAGCCAGAACCTGGGAAAATTAAACTGAACTGCCTGAGCTCTCACCCTCCCCACCCACCAACAGCAGAACAAACAGCATCTTAAACAGGACTTTATGGATGGGGGAAAAGACAAGGACAGCATGGTGATAAAACAGAATGGACGACAATAAATACTCCTTACCTAAATCAATGCAGCAAGTATTCAATCCTCCAGTTTCTGCAGCCAGCAATTGCTACACCAGGTAGTTATCCTCCTCCTTGCAGTAATTCTTCATTTCCAGTTCAGGGATCAGCTCCTGATCTCTGTGCCCCAGGCTCCTGGGTCCTGTGTCCCCCTGCCACCATGCAGTGACACTGTGAAGAGTGTGGGTTGCTCCTGTTCTTCCAGCTGACCCCTCCAGTCCATCAGATGCTGCTCCATGCTGCTCCAACTGCCAGCTTCTCCAGAAAATCCCTTTCTCAAGGATTTGCTCTCATGAGCTGCTCCATGCCTACCCTGGTACCAGCTCTCTTTGCCTCACTGGTGGTTTTGCAAAAGCTCCTCTAGCTTGTAGGATTAAACACACTCCCTGATATCAGCAAAAGCATCTTTAACTGAGACCCTCTATTCCCAAATGATGACCAAATCTACTACCTCTTAGCTTAGGGCCACTGGTCACCCAGGAATGTTGCACATGGCTGGTTTGTCTAGACTTTCAAAAACCACCACAGTTTCAACATCTCTTCCATCTTAAGATGTAGAGAGTTCTTGCCTGAAATACTTCCCAAACATGATAAGGCATGACAAGTAATTTGCACCCATTTCAGGCCTTCGCTGTGGTGTGTGATACTCACTCCCCTCTCTCCCTCTGCAAACCAACACAGGAATCCTTCCTTCCTGGGCTGGTGGCTGCTCTAAGCTTTTTGCCCTCATCCAGCAGGCTAACATCGAACAGATCTGAAAAATGGACTCTGGTTCAGTGACTGTTCTGTTTTGCAAAAACCAGAAACTGCCCCAATACCTCACCATAGAACTATTTCTATAAAACCTTTCTGGCCAGTACTTTTAATGTATATTTGTCATGGAAATAAGGTCTGAACTTCCTCTGAGTTTCAGCATCATGAAATGCAGTCTCTCACCCCAGTTTCCTATATAACACAATACAGTTGGTGAGATCCAAAGCTAAAAATGACCAAAATAAACACTGTAGAGCTGCCTCTCTGCCAAGGTCATTCCGTCACAGATTTTGAAAAAATAAAAATAAATTCATGCAGACTCGTGTGCTTTTCTTGGTAACACAAATAAGATCAGAGGGAAAAAAAAAGGTACTGCAGATGGGAATGTCATTGCTCGTCATTGCCAGGTTTGCTCTTCCTTTCAGGTGCGCCCCTGGTTACTATGGGAACCCTTTGCTAATTGGAAGTACTTGTAAAAAATGCGACTGCAGTGGCAACTCAGACCCAAATCTGATTTTTGAAGACTGTGATGAAGTGACCGGCCAATGCCGCAACTGTCTGCACAACACCAGCGGGTTCAAGTGCGAACGATGCGCTCCGGGTTACTATGGGGATGCCAGATTTGCTAAAAACTGTACAGGTATTGTCTATAATTTAGTACAGCAGAGCTGAGCAAAAGGCACCACAGCAGGATCTATGGATGATCTCTCAGAGATCACAAATGCCTGAATGAGTTAGCAGACACCTGTGGCCCTCGAGGGCAGTGGGTGCTCCCAGCCATCTACCAGGTGGGATAATTTGTATGCCTGTTCAGTTGAATCATTGCAGGCACTAGGGAAATGTCTCTTTCCATTGCCCATGAGCAAGACTCAGAACTCAGACTCCAACATCTCTAGTGCCTGGGCAAGATTAAAGCAAGCACTGTTATGTCCTCCTGAATCTTGTTTTAAATGAGTGTCTCTAAGCTTTCTTTGGCAGAGACTCCACACTTGTACTTGTCCACACCTTGTGCTGCCCAACATGACCACTCAGACTGATGGTGCTTAAAGACTTGAAAGCATGTTTTGTGGGAACAGGATCATCCTTCCTGTCCTGACCCAATCCCCACTCACTTTCTGCTAGTTTCCACACTGGTAATGTATTTTGCATTTCCTATGAGTCTGTGTAATCTTTTTGGTTACTGTATTTCCACACCAGAGATGACTACACTTTCAGCATCTGGAAAAGTGCTACCCAGAGGACCTTACCAAAACATACCTGCACAGAGGGGTCACAGAGGTTTATCTCCTCTAATATAATTATTCTCTTAATTTACATGGCATTTAATCCAAACAGGGCTTTGACCTCATGTCCTTTGACCTTGCTTTGGCTCTGAGAGACAAGTTTACATCCTCTTTCAAAGCACTCAGAAATAGCTGCTGCTAAAGGCAAAATGCAGGTGGTCAGAACAAGGACCTTGGGGCTCACTCCCACCTCTTTTGTGGGGTCATTCCTTCAAGAACCAGAACACAAATGGGGGAGACAGATCATTCCTAGCACTCAGCCTGACTCAAAAGTAAGACATAGCCAAAGCTCACACCCAACTTGGACCTCTGAAGTGCTCTGGGACCTCAAAGTACAGAGCTACAGACCTCAGGGCCTTAGCAATACCTTGATCAAACCTATGTCCTTCTTTCAACTCGCTGTGGGCTTGGACTTTGCTTTTTACTACCTTACTATAAAGTGCTAAGGTGTGTCTTGGGACACACAGGATGGAGGCTGTGAGGATGCTCTGTACTCAAGTTCCCTTTGTGCTGATATCTTCATTTGTAGGGGACCGTGTATGATGCCACTAGTGGTCTGTTCTAGTTTTATGTTCCAGTGACAGCTAGAAGTTGAGTGCTCATCTCCAGGATGTATCTCACATCTCTAGGTCATGTCCTTAAATTCCATTTATGCTGAACAGGGAGAGATGGTGCTCATGCACAGTGATCCCAAAAGCCAAAGCCAGGTACTAAAACCAGCTAAAAAGACACTGGCTGTAGGGAACAATATGCCTGAAAACACTGCTCCTGCCTGGATTTAGGCACCCATGGCATGCCCAAAATTCAGCATCTCTGTGATTTTGAGGTTGCAAAAGGAAACATTTATGAACTTCACTAAGTCAATTCACCTGAGATTATTTAACTGCAGTCCTCCCATAATGAATGCAAGGATCTAGTCTGTGGCTCCTGAATGCCATGAGGCAGGAGAAACATACCCAACAAAGTGCAGCATTCATGCCCTGACCCTGGGCAAAAGCAAAATTCGAACACCTAAGAGTAGCTTTGCCAGAAGTCTGAGGCCTACAGGGCATTCCAAGAGTCTAAGGAGGTTATGTGTGACATAATTTTGGAAGATGCCTCTGAACATACAGTTTTGAAAATCAAGTTAAGTCAAACTTTCATTGCCTCAGTATAGGTTTTTTTGTTTGCACCCTTGAGGAGGTGCAAAGGGCTACTCTATACAGGCTTTTCACACGGACTATAAATCAGCATGGTAGTTCTCTTCATTAGCAGATTTTGTTGTAGTGTTTGATCTTTGCTAAAAATAAAAAGTGCTAGGGCTCTTGAATATGTTATGAGAGGTACAGCTTTTCTCTATTTAGAAGTGAATTTAATCTTGTAGCGCATTCTATCAAATCCTGACTTTGCAGTATTATGTTTCAAAGAATTACACACTTCTCATTTCAACTTTATTTCTGCTGAACACCACAATGTGCTGTACTTGACAGTACTGTGTCGTTTGCAGTACACCAATACATCCATGGTATTCAAACTATTCAGGTAGCTCACAGGGTAAGCTTATACTTTGTTTGGCATTGAGGAACAACTAAGAACTATTGCTTAGAAAAATATTGATTCTGAAATAAAACAAGTATCTTCTTTAATGCTGAAAATTACAGAAACAAAACTAGTGTAGGAATCAGGAGAATCTGTGTACATGGTTTCCACAGAGAATCTCAAAGGGTATATGGGACAAGAAAAAGGCAGGAGAACTAAATGAGCAAACAACACTATCCAGGTAAGATCATCTTTTCTCTTTTGACCAGAAGACAAATTCTGTGTAGCTGTGAGCACACTTCAAAGCTCTCCACAAATGTCCCTCAGAAATAAAGAAGAATAAATTTAGAAGCTTTCTCCACCCGTAAACCATTGAGAGTTTTAATTAAACCATGGAGAGTTTTAATTCCCTACTTAAAATGTGGTACCTCCGAAATAAGTAATTGAAAAATGGTCAGGACATCTTTTGAAAATAATTTGCTATAAGCTTTTGTGTAGCAAACTAACAGGTATCCATTTAAATAAGAAAACATCGTTCAATTTTCTTGAGCACCAACCTCATCTGAATTTGTAATTGTAATCTTGTCATCTTGCCTAGTTCCCATGATACAGATAAAGAGAAAGCTCTGCTTTCAGCTGAGACTTTTCTTTCACTTCTTAACAAAAGAAATAACAAATTAAAAACAACTGTAAATCCAAAAGCTGGGAGTTACCCAGTTCATACGGACTGTGCTGAGATCAAAATACCAACTGTACCAGAAAAGTCATAACCAATTTCTGTTCTTACATTAGTGCAAAACCTGATTGGTTCTACTAACACAGGTCAATTTAGACACAATTATTCTGGCATTAGTACATCATGTTGTCTTTGAAGCTGTATTACACATTTTCACTGATAATTCCTTGAATGTGCAATGTAGAATGTCATTGCAAGGGTAATTCGTCGAGAACAATGGATGGGATGCAATAAAATGGCAGTAAAACATTTTGCTATATGAGATTCTGCTGAAAACATGAGTCACAAGAGCGAAACGCATTCCAGATAAGTCACTGCTGTTCTTATGTTCTGCTTGAGTTTTTATTATTGTATCAAAGTGTTCCAAGGATATTTTAATCTTTAAAATAATATATTTTAAAAGGCCAGTTAAACCTTGAAAGAGACACATTAGATTAAAAATTAGACTTTTTAAATAGCCACTTGTGAGGCAATAAAAATGTAACACACTCAATTTCAAAAAAACAATTTTAAATGTCATTTAGTCTTCATTGTAAGTGGTAGGAGATATTTACTTTTTGATATGCTCCAGCTGACGATGGAATTGGAGTCCAGTATCAATCCCTGATAGCTACAAAGTCTTTTTAGTGACAGCCTGACACAGCATTGATAAATTCCACAGGGCTGTGGAGAGATTTGTAACTAATAATTAACTTATTTGTGTTGCTTTTCTTAGCCCATCTCCTAAATGTCACGCTCTCTAGATGGTGGTGCATAATGACCCATCTGGGCAACTCTGGCCTCACTGTCTCTGCTTGCAACTAGGCTTTGAACAAGTAACTTCAGCAGAACTTCATTCTGTTTTCCACTTTATATTTTATTTGTTCCAATTTGACCACAGTGCAAAACCCAACTTTTCTACATATTGAAGGGAAAACTGGTCCAAGAAGTAATTGGTATTGGTTTGTCTATCCATGCACAATTCTAAGTGCAATAATTTCACTAGTCTTGGGAGGGGAAAGGGGAGTTGAACATTTTGAAGATTCTTCTTTCAAAAATCTTTTCTTTTTCCCCAGCATGTAACTGTGGAGGAAGAATGTGTGACAGCCAGACTGGAGAATGCCTCGCAGACAGTCCTGAAATATCTACTGACACAGGCTGCCCAACCATCAGTAAGATAATTATCACTAGAACACCAAAAACTAATATCGCTCTTGCATTTAGAATACAAATACTAACTTAAGAGCTCAGTACTCCACCTTGACCTTGGTCTCACAGAGCAGTTAAACTTGTGAATATACACAATGCCCCAATGATTGAGTATTTAAACACGATCTCACTCACTTTTCTGAGTACATGCATATGTCCATCTCTGTGATACAGACTGCAGAGCAGTGGGGAGTTATCACCAAAGCTACTTCTATAGACTTGGAGAAACAGTGCCTGCAGAATAATATTCTGGCCCTAGAAACTGGCATCACAACTTTATCTGTGCCATCTTGCATATAATTTCTGGTTTTCTAGTTGTATATCTGTTGTGGTTTAATCCCATCCATAAACAGCCGCTCACACACTGCGGCACCAACAGGATGGGGGAGAGAATCAGAAGGGTAAAAACTAGAAAACTCATGAGCTGAGATAAAGACAGTTTAGTAGGGAAATCAAAAGCCATGCACACAAACAAAGCAAACCAAGGAATGAATTCACTGCTTCCCATGGGCAGGCAGGTGTTCAGCCATCTCCAGGACAGCAGGGCCCTATAATCTTTACTTGGGAAGACAAACATCATCACTCCAAATGTGTGTGTCCACCGCCTCTTCCTCCTTCTTCCTCACAGTTTATGTACTGAGCATGATTCTATATGGTATGGAGTATCCCTTTGGTCAGTTGGGGTTATCTGTCCTGCCTCCTCCCAATTTCCCATGCATCCCCAGTCTCCTCACCAGCATGGCAGTGTGAAAGGCAGAGAAGGCTTTGGTTCTGTGTAAGCACTGCTCAGCACTAAACATCTCTTTATTATCAACCCTGTGCTTGGCACAAATCCAAAACATAGCCCCATACTGACCACTGTGAAGAAAATTAACTCTACCCCAGCCAAAACCAGCACAACATTTAATCTAGATTGTTGCTATTGACAATTTGACATATATTCATCAGTTAGTTTCCTTTCCACTATCTCCCATATCCTAATGATAGGAAGCTCAGGGAGTCTCCAGGACCACTATGTTGTAAATATAAACTGATAGTTTTTAAATGTTAGTATATTTACATCTGTGGTATAATGCAGACCATGTAGCACACATGGGTTCCTAAACTGAGTCCAAGAAGAGGGGTCATGTGCCTGAAGTGCAACCAGAAGGAAACCATTTGGGAGCTGCTACAATATCAAGCTAAAGTGTCTGCACGAATCTGTGTTTCACATTCACCCAAGTCTCTTGCATTTAGTGATGGCACCAGTGTCATGAAAAACAAGGCAACATTGCAAGTATTCATCAGAAACCAGGTGATGGTTCTGTACAAGTGCTTTCCAAGCATGTTATAACTATGTTTGTAAAAGTGGTTCTCCTAATCAAGTAAGCAGCCAAGAGCCCATCTGCTGGACATCCTTGCTTCTCATAGTAAATTTTAAATACGGAGTTTTGGGTTCTGACAAAATGCAGTTGTTTGGTTTTTGACCCTCATCTGTTGTCCTTCAGGCCACAAACATACCGAGCCTCTAGGGAATAGCCAGGAAATACCTCTCCCTCTCTCCCTACTGATTACAGAATTGCTGTGGTAGCTTCTTGGAGCAATCCCATCTGGTGCTGCTCAGCTGGAAATGTCATAACTGTACTATGGGACCTTCAAAGTGGGTGGATGAAAGTGAAAGAAGAATGTGTATCTATCAGAATCCATCAATGACAAACAATGGGGCAAGGGCACTATAACATGAATTTATAACATGAATTTAACATATTTGCTGTTAACTAACACAGACACTAAAGAAAAAATGACACTCGCTTGTTTTCTTATCAGGCTGCGATAAATGTATTTGGGATTTGACAGACGACATCCGATTATCAGTTCTGGCCATCGATGAGAGCAAAGCGACTTTACTGAGCATTTCTACAGGTGTTGCAGCTCAAAAGCGTTTGAATGACCTGAACCTCACTACCACCCATCTCCAGGTACAAACACTGATGACATCTTATTTTTTAATGTAATTTGAATCTTTGAATTTCCTCTCCATTCCTGTAAATTGCAATCTCTTCCCTCACTAGAGAAATAGTTTGTTTTCAGATGCACTGGCTTTTTTTTCCCACACACAGGAGGCAATGTCCAAAAAAAAGGACCATGCCGAGCTTTGGACCATCCAGGTTGATGATGCTGCAGATGAAATGAATGATCTCCTGAGAGAGGCAGCAACACTTGATGAACAGGTTTGTTTATTGTCCCATGCCAAAGCTCTGAGTGTTTACACTTTGTCATATTCACCTGTTAGCATAAAAGTCTACTATAGAATAGTTCCAGCTGGAAAGGACCCACAGTGATCATCTAGTCCAACTGCCTGAGCAATTCAGGTGTGACCAAAAGTTAAAGCATGTTATTAAGGGCATTGTCCAAATGCCTCTTAAACCCTGACAGACATGGAGCATTGACCATCTCTCTATGAAACCTGTTCCAGTGTTTGACCCTTCTTGGTAAAAAGTATTTCCTAACATCTAGTCCAAACCTCTATGTTCACCGAACAAGAGTGGGTGTGCCCTGAAAGATAATTTGGGAAACTTTCTATTTCTGTTTTACAATTTTCTACTTTAGCTCTGAATTAAAAGCATAAATGACTTTTCAAGTCTTCACAAAAAAGGAAGGAGGTAAGGCCAAAGTCTCTTGAATGTGGCCAGTGGTTTGTCACCAATCACAAAAACCTTCCCCTCAGGATCTGAGTTCCCACCTTCCCCCTACACAACATATTTGAGCTGAGATAAACACACTGCCTTTCTCTTTCACATTTGGATTTCTATTTAAGCAAAGTAACCAGCACTACACTAATTCAGATTGACCTTGGGAGTATTTGTAGTATATCTATTTTACAGGTATGTTCTCATAAAATTAAATTAGCTCTGATTAGATATTTCAAAATAGATTACAAACCTGCCAGTTTAAGAGGTTTTTCATGTACCCACTGAGATGGGAGCCTGATCAGCACTCAAGATATTTTTAACATGATTGTAATCATAAATGTTGCATCCACATGCAACTGCCAGACCATAAAATTAAGGTTATCTGCTCTCAGCTCACACAACACTTTCATTGCACCCTGGAATACTACTGCTATGATATATATTATGAGAAGAAATAGAGTTAAAATTTGCTTCTCCCCTATTTTAAAGAGATAATATTAAACATCTTTCTGTTCTTAAGATACATATATATATTAGTGAGATACATCACTCTATGCTATTATCAGAGATAACCACAGCTATAGTAGAACTAGATTATAATTCATGCTTATTGCAAAATGCCAGACCTTATATTCATTGTACTAATTTTTTCACATGACAAATTAAAATTATTCCTTAAACTAAAACTCAAATACTGGAGCAACAAACAGGGGAAAAATAACACAAAGGAAAGTGGAAGAGAAAATTTAAGTTTGGATGTCTATAATTAACACTTACCTGGCAGAAAGGGCATCTCAGAATTACACAGACTATGCCTGTGCTCAAGAGTACTTTGATTAAATCAGGTCACAAACACACACACACCTCAGTACCTGTGAAAATTTGTCAGACCTCACATGCTTCAGTGTCCCTCTATGTAGCTGGTGGGCAGGATGATTAAGGCATTAGTTTTTCTATGAATATTTAGTGAATTTGGATAATAGCATTTCATTTTCAGTACTATCTGGGGATTTTTTAGCTCATTCCTCAATTTGATTGTCCCTGAACCAATAAATTCAGCGTTTCCTCTAATGCTTTTTCCACATCAATACTTGTGATTGTTCCTAAAGACACGGAAATTATAGCCCCGCTCTCTCACACTGAAAGGAAGGCCAAAATAATAACTCTAAATGTATTGAACTCTTTGCTCTTCCAAGGCACTTTTATGGAAATGGCTGCTAGGGCCCTCAGTGGGTTTTGCAGAGATAAGCAGCACCTTCTGTTCAGAGCATTTCATGTGCACATCCCCATGTCTCGGAGGCTGCTGCAGATTCTGATCTAAACCTCAAAGGCAGGATGAATGCACCAACTGTAGGCAAACTCTTCTGCTGAATGAGAAGAGTAAATGTAACCTCTAACTCCCTGAGTCTGCATGGGATGAGCTTTGAGCAAAACAGCACGTAGCTTGATCCTGGATGTTTGGCAGATGGGAGCCAGAATCCTTTCTACTAACAAACGTAAGGACGTTTGTTTTATCACTATGCCTATCCCTTTTAGCAGTGCTGGCCACACTGGCCCTGCCTTCAAGCACCACCTGGGGCCTCTGCAAACCCCAAGTGAAAATGTGGGAGAAGGCTGCTGTCAGTACTGAGCCTGCAGCCAGAAAATAGCTGAGCCCTCTGCGTTTCTGGCAGGGTCAAACAAGTATGAAGTGAACATACCAACAGCCAACTATCTTCCCTCTTATGAGGTGCTAGGGCACTGCAAACCCAGAAAACAATTTTACAGTGGAAAATTTTGCTGATGCAGCCCCAACAGAGACAATGAATCAAACACCTTTCCACTGGTAAGTGTGTGATGTGGGTTTGCACACATTGCACACAGACACACACAGACACAGAGACACACACACACGTGTGAGGGGTCCATGAAGCATCAGTGGCACAGTGGTCATAATTTTTTTTCTTTCCTAGTAAATGCCAGTGGAAATTAAGTTTCAGGACTCCCAGAGTCAGTGACCATGTAAAGACCATAACTATGACATGGTAGCTCTCCATTTCCCTTATATGTAAGGGAACACAATGCAGAGTCCAGTGACCAATGCAATAAAGTATAGGAGAGTGGCTATGCTTTTCAGAGTGTTTTCAATCCTTGTTCTTTTTCCTATTTTAATAAGTTGCACAGCTGGAGACCTCACTTGAGGGAGACACTGATCTAAAAATGGTTGTGAGCTTGACAGCTTTTTCTTCATTCTATATGCTTACTCAGAAAATGCCATACCCAGCAAAATGAGATAGTCCCACTGAATGCCTGGGAGGTTCAGCAATGGAGTTTTAAAACTGCACATAATTTATGAAAATTTGATTGCAGCAAATGATGAATAAATATGGGACAGATTTTAGTCTCCTGCTCTGCAATTCTGAAAGCACCGGCAAGACAGATCTTCTCTTCAAACACCTTTGTAAACACCACTTTATATGATAAAAAGGACTTTCACAGGCTCATCAGGAGAGAGAAAAATGTGTGTTTATACCGCTCATCCTCACATGTGCATATGAATCTGAAAAGAAATATAATGTTTCTCTCACATGGTTTATTCATAGGGAAATGAAGCATCCAGCAAAGGCCAACTGATTGAGAAGGAAACCACGAAGACCAACAACCGTGTGACTCAGCTTGTGCAGCAGCTCAACAATATGAGAGATAACATTCAAGGTAAATAGGTTCCTTTCTGGGCCAGCCCAGTGTCAAGAATGTATTAATGAAACCTCCAGCAAAGAAATGTCATATCACCTGGGCACTCTCACAAAGTAACCTGCACATAAGGTTTTTGCAGCCTGAAATGACATGACAAAAACTTGTCTCTTAGGAGACAAGTGACACCATGGGCTGACTTGGTCTGACACCCAGAACAAGAGCTTCTATTTCATTTTTCTTTCTTGGACAGAGCAAAAGAATAGTAAATAGGTTTACTTCAAGCTAATTCAGCTTGTGTCATTGTGTGTTTGAATAGCTGCTCAAGGTATTTATATACCCTTGTGGTAAAAAAAAAAAAAAAAAAATCAGTATCAGATTGGGGCTGCATGGAGCCACAAATACAAGCACAGAATGGGCTATGACAGTGCTCTGTGTTTTAGTTATCAGCAGACTCATACAAGGGCACTATTCCTATCCTGCTAATAAGTAGTGGAGGCCATATGAATAACTGGAGAGATTTTCCAAAACTGTGCTTTCCTCTTTGAACCCTTGTCAGTCAGTTAGGTCTGACCACTTTTGATGATCACACCAGTGAGTATTACTTTAAATCTAGCTTTTGCCTTTTAGTAAACTGTTGCTGTGAAGGATTATAAAAAGAAGTGAAAACAGTTGGAAACATGTAGGTGAAAATTACTTCCACCATCCTCAAAATTATTCTTCTACAGGGCCATCACCCCTGTAGAAGGCAAATCACTTTTTACTGAAGGGGTGTATGTGTACACAGACACACAAATGCGTGTGCTGACATTAGGAAAAAAAATCCATAGAGCCCCTGGTCATGATCAGTTACTGTTCAGCATGAGCCTTCAAAGCTTCACTAATGAGCTCAGGAGCCAGCAAGAACATGCATACAAAGATACTCTGCCAAAGAATCAGTGGTGCCACAATTACACATCTATTTTTTATAACCATCTTAGGGATGCATAGTGCTGTCTTTGCCAACTCTGATTATCCACAACACTAGTGAAAAATGCAAGCCAAAGGCATGCACATCATAGGACATAAAAGATGGGGTGACTGGTATTCTAGGCCAGGGATTCAGAAGAGGGTAAACATTGTAATGCCTACACTGGGGATGGGTGAATTCAATTTCAGCTTCAGGGATCCAACAGTGTTTTTTTGAACTGTGACCAAAACCTTGAAATAGTATCTCTCTCCAAACCAGCTAGGCAGTATCAGACCAGGAGCCATATGTTACCTCTTTAGGGTGCCTCAAACTTCTTCAGATGGAAAAAGATGTTATTTCCATCTCCTTACCATTGTTGTTATTTAATAACATGATCTTTTTGCAGCAGCACTTATAAACCACAATCCTGGATGAAAGCCCCAGCCTGCTTCATGCCACAGAACTCAGTTAAATGATGATATAAGCCTATAAGAACTGCCAAGCCAAATAATGCGCACAACCCACGCCTGCTTAATCTCATCCTCTTCTGATGAGACCTCCACATATGCCAGAAAGTGTGATTTATTTACAGGTTTAATTTCAAGACTAGATTAAACATAATAATTATCTACTATAAAGTTGAAGATAATTAAAGCTTTCTTTTGCCATCAGCAGGATCTGGATTCACAAAAGTAAAAGTACTCCATGGTATTTACTTCTCCATAGTCACACTGAATTGACCATCTGTTCCTTCTTCCCCCCAGAAATAAGCAGCAAGTCGAAATACTATGCAATTCAACAAGAGCTGAGCCCCGAAGAAATTGCCCAGAAGAGAAGTGAGGCTGAGGAGATGCTGAAGGAGATCAAAGGCCGTAAGCCCTTCGCTAATTCGAGGCAACTTGCAGATGAGGAGGAAAATGCAGCAGAGAAATGTGAGTTTTAAGTCTGTTTTCCATTCAGCCACGTTTTGATGCACAGCTAGCATAGGTTGGGCAGCTCTAGGTGTACTGCTGAGTCCCCAAGGAGGACCAGCAGCTGCTTGGCAAGCACCAACTGGTATGCTTGAGATGTTGCTGCTTCCAAATGCCTGTGCCAAGCCTCTGCTGGTGCTTGCTGCTCCCTGTGGCAGAATGGGGAGAAAAAGATCTGTGTGTCTGTGTGTGCCTGTGCACTGCAGCACCTCAACAATAGCTGCTTAGGAAGGTTCATGGCAGGGCTGGCTTTGCTAACGTGAACATCTTGCCCCCTGCCAGCTCTGCCATGGGGCCAGCAAACTCCAGCAGAGAGAGAAAAACTGCTGGCATGGGAAAAAATTCTCACAGCTCGATGAACGTAAGACAGAACATGAGACATAAGGACTGTGTTCTCCAGAATAGCATGCCTAGGTTTGACAATGAAAAACAAATGAAAAACAAGGAAAGACAAACCTAGTTTCTTTTCGGAAAATCTTCTTGAGAGGGGGAAATTAATAAGATTTAAATGAGACAGTAAAATAAGAGGCATCTTTCCTCTTCAAAAGAGGAAGGAAAATTAAAATCTAGGTATATGATCTCTCTCTCAAGTGAGCTTTAAGAAAAGTGTTTTACTGTCACCTGAGTAACAGCAGCAGAAATTGTTGTATAGGTAAGTATTGTCAGATATTCAAGCTTTGGCTTAATTGATGACCTCTTATTTTTCTCCCAGTGCTACAGCAAGTTGAAGAGTTTTATGAGAAGTACAATGACACCAGATCCCTAGTATCTGATGTGCTGGAGCAGTTCAGCGAGCAGGATGTGAAGCTGTCAGACCTGGAGGAGGCATTAGACGAGGCACTTGACTATATTATACAAGTAGAGGATATAAATAGGGAAAACACAGCCAGTCTCCAAAGCCATGAGGTACTGTGCAGTACATTTATCATAACTGCTGTGTATGAACACACCACCCCTGCTGTTGCTAAAGCAGTAGATTGCATGCAATTTAGATTCAGAAGCCATCATGCCAGAAAATTTCTTGGACAACTCAGCAGGATCTTTAGATCTAAGTTGTAGAAGTGTGGAGTGACAAAAAATTGACAAGATTTGGCATGTCATGTCCAAAGAAGAGATGGATATTTATGCCTAGACTAGGAAGACATCTTACAGTAAAACCCAAGCAGCTTGAAGTTTCATGTAGCATGGCTGCTATAAGTATTGTGGTGGAATTGTGTCACCTATTAGGTACTGATTTATAATGTGGAAGGACTTCATGTTCACAACAGTAATTATATTCTATGAAAATAAGTATTTGTAGACTGCACTGCATTTCTGCTCTGGGCTGTGTGTGTTCATACAGTCCCATCCAAACTTTCTCTCTG
>NW_008655534.1:146572-161485 GCF_000695815.1 Acanthisitta chloris
CGAAATGAAACTTTTTCAGGAAGAGTAGACAGCTGTCCTTGCATCTTCAAGTACAAATGCATTGACTAATTGCTCCTCAATAGACACCTTGCAGTTGGGTTTCCTACTTGCTGCATGAACAGCCCAGCTATAAGGCTCCAGCAGTTTACCCCTATGCCCGTTCAAATGAATAGTTCCAGTATTTTGAACAAAGTAACCACTGCAGAGCAACTTTTTCAGGAAGAGTAGACAGCTGTCCTTGCATCTTCAAGTACAAATGCATTGACTAATTGCTCCTCAATAGACACCTTGCAGTTGGGTTTCCTACTTGCTGCATGAACAGCCCAGCTATAAGGCTCCAGCAGTTTACCCCTATGCCCGTTCAAATGAATAGTTCCAGTATTTTGAACAAAGTAACCACTGCAGAGCAGAGCTCAGAGGAGATCTATCCCCTACAGCATGGAAGTGGGATGTGTTTGCCTGCAAGCGGTGGTATTAGGTTCAAATCCCATATGGCCGAAGAGGAAATTGATTTTTCATGTCTCTGATCCAAGAAAAGTACCAAATCCATCAACCACACACAAAAAAAAAAAAGACTATCTTTTTTCTCTTTCTAGCCATTCTGAGATCCTTTCAGTGTTTTCTTAATTTCCCTTTAAGGATTGTTAAACCAGAATATCCCACCTAAATCTTCTCATTTATTTTTTCCAGCAAGCAATGAAATGACAAAGAGAACAATTTGTGACCATTTGAAGAAAACTGTGATCATTTCAATGGCTGAAATTGTATGGATTCTGGAGGAGAGAGGGTTAGGGAGCAATTTTGTGATTTGAAGAAAAATCTTACAAATTCAGGCCAACCTCTGGGTTTCATAGCATCAGTGGCTGAGTTTTGAGCTCTAGAAATTTGCAGTGCTAGAAGTTCATGCTGACGTGGAAGGTCTCGTAATTCAGTACAGAAACCAGGCGTGCGTCCTCGCGAATCCTTCTACAAGAGCTGGGGATCCTTAAGGACAAAGCCTCTTCTGTTGTTCCATTGTTTTGTAATTACAGTGCCAAGCTGCAGCTTGTCTCACATTTATGAAGCAAAGCCTGAAGTGTGTAGACACATTTGTTCACTGTTTTCAACCAGTTGGATCTTCATTAGTCCTCATAATGAAGGCAGATGCTGCACAAAAGAGATCATTCATATTGGCTTTACTACTGACAAGGAAAAGAAATCTCTGTACTGTAGATTTTTAAAAACTCCAGAGAAAAATACTAGTCTCCAGATCACCATGAAAAATCCATGTTTAATTTGTCTCTGCTGGCAGTGCACTGAATAATGCTTAATTCCAATAACAGCTTATGCTGTAACATCAAATGAAGTCAATAAATTTAAAAAGAAATCACCCAACATTTCTCCAGAAAAGCAAAATAATTCAAAGAACCACATTATAATATGCAGCTATTAGAGATGTCTGGGAAAATCAGACTTCAGATATGTCTAAGATCCATTCAGTTCATCACTATCTTCTGAATTAACTTTAACACATTTAAGAAAAAATGGTAACACTGTATTTTATAAATGCACAAATTATATTGGATGTGATTTATGTTTTTTTAGAAAAAACATGAGAAAATAAAAGACCAAATAGATGAAGTGAATGGCACTCTGCTCAGTGCCACCACTATTTTGGAAGGACCACAAAAGATCAGCTCTGAGCTAAGTGAGATAATAAAGGTAAGTGCTTCAGTGGCTTGTTTAAATGATATGTCCTGATTTTTTGAAGCCATATGCATCAGCTCTCTTTATTTTGTATTTTATTCCTGTTTTTCTAATATCTACTTAAGGGATTCCTGGAATTTTGGTTGAGTTTTATCTTCCTACATTTGTCTTGCCATACTGACATTCATCTTTAGTTCTTTCCTCTTTTTTCTTAAAAATGTAACATAAAACAAATATAACAGGAAAAAATAAAGATCATTATAATAATATAAAGGGTAAGATAAGACATAATAATCAAAATACAGACTTGATTTTGACAATTTTCATCTTCTTTCCTTCCATATTTTGTTCAGAACGCGTCAGGGTTCTACGCAGAAATAGATGGAGCAAGAAAGGAATTGCAAGACAAAATAGCCAATCTGTCTCTCTTTGATGATGATTTGGTAGAAAAGGCTATGGATCATGCACACAACCTAAGAAGACTTGCTGATGAGCTGGAAGGGTAAAACTTAACTTCAGCAGACTCTGTTCATACAAGTGCTACTTACTGAACAGCTGAGTGAACTACAAGACAAGCAGAAACATAGTGACAATAAATAGGCACTAAACTCACCAGTGTTAAGTCACGTAGAGAAGGACTTGCCATGGTCCAGAGGGACAGTCGAAGTTGAGCTAAGCAAAATCTATGAAATTTTTTAAAGAGTAAACATATACATTGCATAACATTCTCTCTTTTCTAATCGTGCATGTACTTCTCTTCCCATAGCAAAAGAACAGAAAGGGTAGATCACTGAAAAGTAAAATAATATAGGCAGATGAAATGGGGTTTGCAGATACAGCTCATGTCAGTAAGGTCATTCACATCAAAAAAAGTTTAGCATTACAGGACACAAAATGGGCTGGGAGATAACTTTTGTTCAAGAACTAGTTTACAGGTGGAATACATCTGGTACTCAGTAGGTTGTGTCCTGGTGAAACTGGCCCACAGTAACACCAAAAACTTAATGTAAGTCTTTCTGTTTTGCTGTAAGATATTAAATGCATCAACATCGCACCAATTTACTAAAAAGTCACTTCTAGACAGATTTGAAATATTACTTTATTTGCAACTGGGACAACCCATGGAAAAATCACTATTGTAAATTAATTCTTAAAAAAAATATGTCACCAAATTATACCTTGAGTAACATCAGGGACATTTGCTTTTGGAAGATGAACTTAAAACAACTCCTCAAGTATATTATCTAAATACCAGTTGTTTCTTAATGCCCTAGATAGGAGATTAAAATAGGGAAAAACACAACAGATGGTTTTCTTTTATACAATTGTATAAAGCTGACATCTGAAACTATTCTATAATGCCACACAGACTACAGACAACCTAAAAACCAAACAATATGTTCAGTCTGAGATCAGCTAACTGGGGGCAGCAGAATCACTCAAAGGAAAATGCCCCATATGGCAAGCCTTGCTCCCTCCCCAAAATAATTAGGAATTTCAGAAAAAGCAAACAAAAATAACTGCAAATATCCAGATGGAAGCATGCTGACTTTATATTTGTTGAGAAGATTGTCCTGCAGTGAAACTCTAATCCTTTAAAACACTTAGCCTGTCTTTAAATCATTTTGGTTTTATAGGTTTGCTTTATTAGCCTGTTAGGCTTTTATTTGATAGAGTTTATTGTTTTGCCTTAGGGGAATATAGCAGAAAATTCTTGCAATAATGTTGAATTTGGAAACTTAATAATCCCTCAGTGTGCAAACACTTTGAAGTGAATGCACACACATGCATATATATATGTAGAATCTGTCCCTAACATATACTCTGAAATCTGCTTATCACCAAAACACTAAAAAGTAATATTTACTCAAAATCATTAGCAGCTGAAGGCTGAGCCCTGAGCCAACTGCTGTTTGGAATCTCCTCTGAAGATCAGGCTCTGCCACACCATCAAAGTCACCTTGTGTTTCTTAAATCTAACTTCTGGCAAAGTTTTATGGCCATGGGTAGTTCTTCACTGATCTTCCCCCTTTTCCCACCTACTTTTGAAAAATATACACAGGCCAGTGATACAGCTGCATGGGCACTGGCACACACAGGTCTTTCCAGGGGTTATTCCTAAAGAAGGACTACTGATAGATCTGTTATCCTGCTAATTTATGGAATATCTAATCTAGATTTAAAAAAAAAAAATAAGATAAAAGCTCAGCAGTCGCTTGTTGCTGCTCACATAGATGTTAAGGGCAAAATTCCCAGAGTTAAACTACTGGAATTACCCTCTGCTCACATAGTTTTCACTTGCTTCAGATTGGTCATACAAAATGAAGAGAATACCACTGAGGTCAGGTGTATTTATCTGTGGGATTATGTAGTCAGAATTCACAGAATGTTAAGAAAATTAATTCATTTGAAACTGTTTAGATTCCGTTTAGATTATTTCTTCTTTTACACTCTTTTTAACAGGAATTTGTATGGTGTTGATTCAAATGGTTTGGTTCAAAGGGCAATCAATGCTTCCAATGTGTATGAAAACATTGCTGGTTATATTGAAGAAGCTAATAAAGCTGCATTGCTGGCACTGAACACAACAAACAGGGTCAAAGATGTAAGTAATTTTCATAGTATCACCTTTTACTTTGCAATGCTTCAGGGACTTCAGACACCTAAGTGTAAAGGAAAAACAAGATTTAGCTTAACTGGCAGCACTGAATGTCTCACTGCATTTTTTTTTTTACTTTATTAGTTCCTGAATTAAGATCCCATGTGGTTAATTATTCTGCCAAGTCTGAAGTCCCCTGAAGACACAACAAGGTTCTTCTGTCCCTATCCCATAGGGTGATGCTGCTCTGTCTTGTCACTCGTATTGTAACATTTCTGTGCATATCTAGATAACTCCCTGGCCCTTTAGAAACCTGATCTGACTAGTGCTCGAGTTCTCCTGCTCCACTCAGCACCATGTGGCAGAAAAGGTGGTAAAGACATCTAACAGAAGCATCACTGTTTCTCATAGAAATCAAGCTAAAATGGGGCACATAGCCCACTCACACACACAGTGCAGGATGCTAATTTTCTTGCTGTTCTAAAATATTTTTTATATGTAATTTTTTATGTATAGTTTCCAACCTACATACATGCTATTTACCAGCAGTTTATTAGTGGGACAGCAAGAGGATTTGGGTAGATTAAAGGGGCCTGAGCCCCAAAGGGCCATGGGATTTTGAGTCCAGACCTCTGTTTCCAGCATGGGACTGCAGACTGCAAGGCAGTTCCTAATGCAGTGCAAGTATTCATCACCTAGCTGAGATGACAGTAGAGAATAGTCACAGTACCTAACTAACTTGCAAGATGTGTGTCACCTTGACTAAACTGGAGCTGATAAATTAAGAGGATTTTTGTGCTTTCTGCATCTTTGTAATTCAGCGATGTCATCTGGGAAACCATATATTTCTCCAAAGTTTTTTAAAACAGAAAATTTTGCTTTTCAAACTTTTTTTTCTATCCAGCTCCCAATCTTCAATGTTAACAAAGCAAATGAAACTGCAGTGACTTTGCAGTTGCATTTATATGCAGGTAATATGTTGTCCACAACTAAACACAGTAAAGCAGAACATTTGATAAGCATTATTCTGACTTTCTCTTTTGGAACATACTTGTAGGCTGCAGTTGGAATTGATACTCAGGTCATTTACCATAAAGGTAAAAGTGAAGAACTTCTCATCCAAGCCATGCAGCTACAACGGACAGCATATGACAGTAAATATACATCCTTTCTACTTTTCCAGTTGGCTTAAAGGCATGCACATAAAAATAAATTTAAAAAACACATCACTAAGGCAGAGCTACTGCTGAAACAGAATAGGTTATTGATCAAAGAGACCACAGAAAGTGCTTGAAATGGCCACAAGTGCAGTTTGAGTAGTTCATGTATCGTCATCCTGCCAAATGCTGAAAGTTTATTTCATTCATAAAAGGACCATTTCAGTCACAACTACTGTTTAAATATGTGACCCTGCAAGCAGTTGTTTACTGGTAAATATATTCAGTTTAAGTAGTTCAAATAAAAAAAAAAAACACAACAGTTTAAGTGTTCAAAAATCTGATTTTACCAGTGAAGGATAATAATAAATATAAAGGATTTTAGCCTTTGTTCACCGTAAATGAAAGAAAGCTCCAAAAGTACAGAATTACCTTTCCAATTTTTCAGGACCTTTTGAGTTCCTTAAAACCTTTCCTGTATAGCTGCTGCAGCTGTTCTCAGCATTTCTGTTAAAGCAAAGAGAGATAGTACTGACTGAGATACAGATCTCCAGATTTTTCTAAAACACCTTGTGGAAAGCAAATAGTGCCTAGGACCTGCAAGGCTTTTTCCTTTAGATTATGTGATGTCAAGGGTAATACTATGTCCTATACTGATGTACTGTCTGTGGTGTATTAAATGCCTAATAACATACCTCCACAGAATTAAATTTACCTTTCTAAATACCTTTTTGATGCCACTCAACTCCAATTCCTATTTTCTCCCCACAGGTAACGATTATAGCATTGCGGACACTAGTTGGCAGGTTAATGGCACTTTTGCCAGAATGAATGCTCTGCGAAGCCAACTGATGAGAGCCATCACAAAAATGCAATCAGCAGAGACAGGTTGCAGGAGGAAGTTCATCTTTATAATGCTTCATCTTCATACATACAAGAGCATATTTTAATCTTTGCATATGGTCTATGAAGTTGCTATTAAGGTTTCAGTTCTAGAGACACCTAAAGAAATTTGACTCAAACTACTAGACCTAGATAGCAAACATTCAGCTTTAACACATTCATAATGTTTTGGCACCTGAAATGATTAGCATTCTTCTTGATCCTTGTGCTGGTTTTGGCTGGGGTGTTTAATTTTCTTCGCTGTGGCTAATATAGGGCTGTGTTTTGCATTTGTGCTGAACACAATGTAGATAATATAGAGATGGTTTTGTTGCTGCTGAGCAGTGCTTACACAGAGCCAAGGCCTTTTCTGCTTTTCATACTGCCATGCTGGTGAGGAGACTGGGGATGCATGGGAAATCAGGAAGAGACACAGCTGGGATATCTGAACCTGACTGACCAAAAGTATATACCAATATGACATCGTTCTCAGCCTATAAACTGGAGGAGAAAGGAAGAACCTGGGGGGGTTGGGGGGTGGGTGGAATGGAAATAGAACGCGTTTAGAGTTTGTCTCTCATAGTTCCCTATTTATTTTGTAGCAGAGACCAGAGAGCGTTTGGAACAAGCTAAACTGCAGACTGAGAAGGCTGTAAGTGACACCATGACAGTGACACAGGCTACAACCCCCATGGATGAGAACTTGAGGTTGTGGTCTCAAAACCTGCAAGACTTTCAGCACAATTCAGAGGCATATGACAGCGCCGTGCATTCAGCTGGGGATGCAGGTATGGTGACCTGAATTCTGCCATTCCTTAGCATGAAAAAGTCAGGGAATGCTCACAGCATCTTGTTGTATGAATGGTTTACATTGCATATTCGTTGCATATAACTTTCTAGCATTTTACCTCCATGAAAACAATTCAGAAATTAGTAGTTATCTAGAGTCTTGACAATATTTTAAACCTGTTGGATATTGGGGCATTTCCAAAAGTTACTTAAACACTAAAGTGTAAAGACTTATTGTCTTCTAAGTCATTTTTGGGGGGGTACTGAGGTCAGACTGAATGGCAGACAGCTTGTTTAAACACTTCTTGCCATTGTGATTGGTGATATAGTTTTGGGGGTTTGTTTTTTAACATAGGGAGGCATGTGAAAACAGAGCCATTTGGTCCTCAGTAGTACAAATGTGGAGGAGAAATGGTGTTTTGATTGTAGTCTCAACAAAGGGACCAGAGAGGATTAAGGAGGAAATAAAATATTTAAGCAGGGTGATTGCTGCAAAAGCTTGTAAACATCACATTAATTCCACTTTTATTATTGGGAGAGGAGAAAAGTAAACATTGGAAAACTTCTAATGAAAAATTTAAGGTAAAAAAAAGACAAAAGAAAAACTAAGGCAGGCTATAAAATTGAAATTGAGATGATAGGCAAAGGTGGGTAAAAGAGGAGGGAGAGTGAAGCTGAAATGATGTGACTGTTGAAAGAAGGAAAAGAACAATTAGGAAAGAAAATAATCAACCTATAAATGAAAATATTTGGAATAAAATATTGGTGACAAGGACCACTATTTATTGCTCATTGTATTCCTGATCTTCTCAGGAGGCTCCCTAATCCCAAAATATTTATGGCTAGGGAAGTTAGAGATCCAGAACATGAAATTTCCTTCAGCATTTGATGACGTGCAGTACTGTTCAGTGATGTCTTGCCTCCTAAAAGTGCTGCAGAGAAGGTTCATAAGCCATTGGCTCTACCTCCAGAAAGTCTGAATCTCAGAGCTACTGCTCTGTATCCCTTCTCCTTTTGTCAGGAACTTTGCAACTCGAGTGTCATTTTACTGCAAATGGTGTTATGAGTACCCATCCCAACATTGTTTCTAGTGTCCCAGAGTCACACTCTTCCCTCTAGGCCAGGAAAAACCAAGAGTCATGTTATTTTCAGAATTCAGTAATGAAAAGACCCTTACACTAGTACTTTTGGTTAAGTGAGTAGTCCTAAGAAGTGGTAAAGAAGTCATTTCCTCCACAAGAAGAAATTCCGTACTATTCAATATCCCAATTTCTGGCTCCAGAACTGAAGGAAACTCAGATTTCTCTGAGCTTTTCATCCAAAGGAAACAGTAAGCCTCTCCCTCTGGGAATGAGTAAGCTCATTGTTAGTCACTGCACAGAGCTCCATAGGAGTGTGGTTAATATAACAGCAGTTGTATTGCATTGCTGTAAAATGTTTTTGATCACTACAGAGCAGTTCAAGCTATGGGCTGTGAGCTCCAGATCCCATTTAAGATAATGTAAATGTGGATATGATTGGCTTCCCAGGAAGGAACGGTATGAGGGAAAACATCCAAGAGAAACAGTCTTCTATAACTTACACATGAAGGTTTTAGTTTTTATTCACCTTTATACTTGATTTAATTTTAACATTTACCTGTGCCAGCTTAGTAGATAGAGCAGCAACACAAACTGCATTTGGCTCTTCATGCTCAAAACATCAGAAGACATTCAGGATTCAAAAAATCTGCTCATATTAGCTGTTGTACTGGAAGAAATATTTCCAGTAGCATTTGAGATGCTCCATAAGAGTGGATAGATTAAAGATGGCTCAGCACTCCTAGTTGATTATGTTCCCAAAAAGGCATGCATGGTAAATGCACCACAAGTTCTAAAGAACAGTTCAGCTCCTACATAATGTGCCTGGCAAAAATGTCTTCACTGTGATGTGGGTTTGCAGGTAGAGAGACACCTTGAAAATACTGTGTTGATATCAGAGTGCCTGGAGGGCCTGCTGACCACAAACTACCTGTTGGAGATATGTTAATATGCAAACTACAGCAAGGTGTGCCCTAGTACATTTGTGGAGGCAGCTTTTCCATGGCATTTTTTGGTTTGAAGACATTTGGGTTTTGTTTTAAGGTATGATGATTATTTTTTTGCCAGAAGGATCAGGTGGAAATAGCTGAGAAGAGTGATCGGTGCTACACACAAGGCTGGCAGAACTAGTGCTCCAGACAGATGCGACTGTGATTCACAGCCTGGGAAGACAGATGTAGACATGCTGGGCACAGTGGAGTGTTCCCAGATCAGCTGTGTATTTTGCCAGGAGACGTTGATCTGACAGGAGCAATGCCCATCAAAGTACAAAAGAAAGTCACAACAAATGTTGAAATGCCTGGAACACCAAAACACCTGATCATCATTCCAATAACACTACCATAGTAGCTGGCATGTCTGAATTGCCTTTGAATAAAGCTTGCACCTTTGGAAGGGTGAGAGCCTGTCTTGGCTGCGCAGTTTGTATGAAAATATCCATGTTGCCAGTGTACAGGAAACTGGTAGGCTTCAGCAGACAGGATGAAGGACAGTTTGGGAAGGAAACTATGAAAGGAGAAAGTATCTGAAAGGTTATAATCAAGGTATTTCCTCCTTGATAGTTTCCCTTTTATTCTTTTTTATATTTTATCACTGGGTAAGACTAGTTTACCTTTTTCAGCCTCACCATCATCCAAAGACTAAAATCAAAAATCAGTATTCTTCTGTGCTGAAGATGTCATTATAAAGGACAAGAGGAAGGGATTTTATAATAGTTCTGGTAGTAATAGACATTAGTTTTGTGTTTTCATGTTACAGTAGTGTTTCAAGTTTAATAGGTCAAATTTCAAACAGGTTTGAAAGACATCAGATAAAACACAATTCCAATTTATTTGCAGATTATTTTTTTTCAAATGGTGGTTGAAATTTGCTAAATCATATTCTGAACTTGTAAATTTTTTTACCTTAAACATAATCTGGGCTTTTTTTCCAATGCAGTGGAAGATTCATTTCAAAAGGTAGAGAAAACTTTCTGTAAGTTGATTATTACACTAGTTGGTATGGTTTGGGTTGGGGGTTTTTTAAGTAGAAATTTTAATGCATTTTGGGATTATTGTGTTACCCATATTACACTGTAGTGCTTTGAGAACTTGCTAAAATAATGGCATTTTAATGTGCAGCAAGCTTTATACAGAATATCTAATTACTGACCCCCAGCACATAAGGCCTTTCAGGACTTAATGGGAACAACTGGAGAGCCTAAAGCTCTGTATGGGCCATTTGTAGACTGAACTTGGAAAGTAAAACACAAGTGAAAACATGTAAGCAAAAAGAGGACAGGACTAAGCTAAATATGGCTTTTTGCACTATCCAAAGAGAGAAGGCTTGTAGGAGTCCATGGGATCTTTTCATACTGGGTTGAATGAGGCTGAAAGCTGCTTCAGTCATTAGTCAGTCAATACAGACTGGAAGCACAGAAAAGTGATCGGAGTCTATTACTCCTTTCTTACATTCTACACAGTCTCAATATATCTGAATATTAGCCCCTCTACTTGCCTCTCTGCTGTCTTCTCCAGGGAATGTTCAAGAACAGGTTGGATGGGGCTCTGAGAAACCTAGTCTCGTGAAAGGTGTCCCTGCCCATGGCAGAGGGTTTGGAACTAAATGATTTTTAAGGTCCCTTCCAGCCCAACCCATTCTACAATTCTCTAATTCTCAAACAAGAGTAAAAATATGAGGGGAAGAACACAAGAGCAGGTGGACACACATTGACAATCCCTAATATATAACTACAAACCCTATAAATTTGTTCTTAACCTTTATAGCGAATCCATGTCATTAAAAATTAACTCTAAATGCTGGATCTTTCCTATACGCACGTAGCTTGCAGCTAAAATCACATTACATTATACTCAACTACTTGTACCTACTTTTAATTAAAGATGAAAAATGATGTGATGTGTAAATATCCTTCAAAGGGCAAGATGTCATTGGAATCTGATGTGATGAAACTGGATTATAATTAAGGGTAGTTATTTTTCTTTCTTGGTAATTTTTCTGCTTATCTTCCTGGGAAAGGGCTTCACTGACATTGAGCACACTAAGGCCCCTGCATTTCCCTTCAATAACAATGACACTTGCACATGTACCACCAGAAGACAAAGCAGCAAAAGACCAAAGGTCCAGGACTGTAATCCATGACCCATGGTAAATGTAAGCAGGAAAGCTGAAAAGGTTACTACTCACAAGGGCTGGGGTTGGGGAGGTAGTAAACACAGTTTAGGTGCACACACATCATCTAAGGCCTTCTACTCTTGTGTAGTACAGGCCTGTTACCACAGCCTGAAAGTGCCAGAGTTGCTTTTATGAGAGTGGACTGTGAATCACATGGAGACACATCACCTGTGCAGCCATTGCTGCTGTCTGGGTGATTACCTTTGGGGAAGATGCACAGCTGAAGGCTGAGGAAAACAGCCTATACATCTCCCCTACAATCATTTTGTAGAGCTCATAAACCATAACTTTTAGATGCAGTTCCCAGGACAGCCACAGATACCCAGTGAGATGCTGAACAAATAATCCTTCTGCTCCAGTTGCCAAATCCGTAAAATTCAGTTTACCATTTGTTTGCCTTGAAGGAAGAAGAAAAGGTTAAAGCAATTAACATTTGCAATGGTTCTTGAGGAAAATATTGCAGAGGTAGCTCACGACAGTATTACCTAGGAGTCCTATGAAAATGGAGTTTCCTTTGTGCAAACTTATTTCAAAAAAATTTTGCATATTAGATTCCTATAATCACTTCCCTATCTAAAATCACTGCCATACTTAGGACTTGTTCTTAAAGCAGAAGGAGACAGATGAGTTAACCTAAGCAGGTAAGGAGAAATCTTCCTAGTGCAAAACCAGTGTTTCAAAGAGGGGAAAAAAAGAAAAGCAAAAAAACCCCAAACCTGTCACTTCTTTCCTAACTGCAGTGAAGAAACTTACAGAAGTTTTCCCTCAACTTCTGGACAAACTTCACAGTGTAGAACAGAAGGCACCAGCAAACAATGTTTCTTCCAGCATCCGGCGGATCAGAGAGTTAATTGCTCAAACCAGAAGTGTAGCAAGCAAGGTAAGACCTTTGGGTGGGATTTTTGGTTACTCACGCTAATAATTAAATGCATCTTAGTATAACCTCCATTTCCTTGGGTTATGGTAGAAGCCCCAACCTGGACATCACACTTCCTCAAAACTGGATAAACAAAGCACCATGGAGGTCATTTAAATCTTTACAGTTGCTAATTGCAAGCAATTAACATTATCATGGTATTCATGGTAGACTATTGTTACTGCAGTAGCGACTATAATAAAGTCATTGGCACAGTGTGTAAAATGGTCACAACAACAAAACCATTCAAAGCTAAAGCTAATAGATCATTACTCAGCTGGCAACATTAGTTATCAGGAGTAGCAATTATGGCAATTTAATGTAAACTTCTCTGACACGACAGTATTTCTTTTTGTTTGCTTGTTTTGAGTTAATTTTCTGCAGGGTAAGAGAATCTTTGGCTCACACATATTTGATAGAGAAAAAACACTTTCATTATCACACATAAATAATGAGGGTTTTTCTATAACAAGAACACCAAGGTCAAAATTTAAAACAGTAGGTTTGAATTCATTCAGAGAGATAAAAAATTCAGTGCATTATTGTATGCTCACAATGTTGGAGTATGCTGTCCACACATATTACTTTAAAAAAAGAAAAGGAAAAATTGGTATGTGTGCAGTGCTTGGCTGTTCTTTAAATGTATTTTGTCATTCAGGCATATTGTGTTAAAACATTACTTCAGTTATGCTGAAGGCATTTTGAACTAAAATGAACAGGTTTTATAATTTTATTATCACTGTAGATTCAATAATATAACAGGATTACTCATGAACAGAAGATTGGTCATACTACTCCCAAAGCAAAGAAATAAACTATGGGTAGAAGATTTATAGCTGTGTAAGAATTTTATTACATGCCATACATAATGATATAGCCTTGATTCAACTAAGCACATATCTATCTCCCACTGAAATTTAATTTACTTTATGAATATGCTTAAGCAGAGTTAATTAGGACCTTTAATTAATTTTAAAATTAAAACCCTTCATGTTCTTTGCCATGTCCTCCAGGAATGATTGTTATAAACATGCAATTTTACACAGCCAATATATACAGGTGCCACATCCAGTCTAGCAGTAAGCAAGGCTGCTGGCTAAGTATTCTTGCACATTTACCTTGCAATGGTCACAGGCAACAATAACATGTCTCACTTAGAATATTTGCAACTGTAGGTCCAAGTTTCTATGATGTTTGGAGGCCAATCAGCTGTTGAAGTCAATCCAAAGATCAACGTGGAGGAACTGAAATCTTTCACTTCCATGAGCTTGTACATAAAGCTTCAGAAAGACAACCCTCAACTGGCAGCATCTCCAGACAGATTCATTTTGTACCTTGGAAACCAAAATGTAAGAAAATAACTCAGTACATTTTTATACATATATTTAAAAAAAAAAAAAAAAAGAATAAGAAAAGTGAAGTAGGTTTGAAGCTTATTTGTTCTTGGTTGTTCCTCTCACTGTTTCTTCATTTTCCAAAGTAAGAGGTGTCTACTATTTGACTGTCATTGATTCTGTGATAAGCAAAGAGTTGCTGAGATCCCTGTCCTTGAGACTTCTCAGCCCAAACAATGAAGGATTCTCTCTAAAAAGCAAATTAAACTGCCTATGCAGGGCACTGCTTTGATTGTCACTGCTGTGAGCCACACTTGCTATCTCCACTGCCAGTCGCAAGATGCTCTGAAGCATTTAATGTCACCCGCCTGGCTTTTGTGAGATATGTTTTAATCAGTTTATGCTGCTGACAGTGTCAATTACAAATCTCTGAGGTCACAGGCCCACAAGATAAGCAGGTTCTTTATCTGTGGCCTGTGCTGCTGTTCTACACTCTGTAGATCACTACTTTGAAATAATTGTTCTTTAAATTGTGGTTCCTAAAAGAAAAAAAATCACGTCTCACAAGCCAGGTATAATCCTGGCAAGCTGTTACTTGAGAAGGGTAAAAAAGGCAAGCCTTTATTTTTAAGCTTTCTAAAAAGAATGTCTACTGAATATGAATCAAGTGAAACCCCTCTTGGCAGAATATTTAATTGCAGCATAATACCTAGGCTTTAGACAAATGCTTCTTCCTATTTCCTGCATATGACACTGCATGCTAAATACTGATGAACAGCTTCCCATTGAACATGACTAATTCATGGTCAGCAGTCATTTCATGACCTTCAAAATGGATATAGAGTAAAATAGCTGAGGTTTTTTTTCTGTACAGTTTTATCTGGTGAAAGAAACCACTTAGAGAATGAAGCTTTTGTTTATTAGTCATATTTAAACATGTCATTAAGTATATCAAAGCCCACCCATTGCTAATGGTCTGCATTAAATCTCTTTTGATGTTATAGCTCTGACATCCTTCTCCATTGGTGTTTTAGGCAAAACATTACATTGGCCTTGCAATTAAAAATGACAACCTTGTGTACATCTATAATCTGGGGGGGCAAGATGTGGAGATACCTCTGGATGCTAAGCCTGTCAGTACGTGGCCTTCTTACTTCAGCATCATCAAAATTGAGAGGTAAAGTAATAATGTGCATTTTCCCCAAATCAAACAGTTAATAGGACAAAAAAGAAATCAAACAGAAAAGGCTGTGTCAGAACTGCCCATCAGGAGTCTTCAGTGCCTGGTTCTACTCCT
>NW_008655534.1:161505-164105 GCF_000695815.1 Acanthisitta chloris
GGTTTTGGACAGCCAAGCCCCAAGGGGCCACATGGAAGAAGAGAAAGTGTCTATGGCCTCTCTCTCTCTTTTCCCCCAGATTACCAGTCTTCTACTAAGGAAATAAAACCCCTGCCTGAAGTTGGAGGCTTGTTTGTTCTTTTTTAAGTCTAACCAACATGAAACTCTCTTCTCTGACAATTCCCTTCTACAGGATTGGAAGACACGGCAAAATGTTTTTAACTGTGCCCAGCCTTAGCAGCACAGCTGAAGAAAAATTCATCAAAAAGGGAGAGGCTCTTGATCCTGGCTCTCTCCTTAATTTGGAACCTGAAAATGCTGTTTTCTATGTTGGTGGAGTGCCTCCAGGCTTCAAGGTTGGTCTGATAAATGTTCTATATTCAAAACTAAATTGTGTAAACTTATCTTACTGGACTTCCCTTTAAATAAAGGTAAATAAAGAAAATGTCCTTATTTAGTATTTATCGTCTTAGGTCTTCTTTTTCTAGCCATGACAAAACAGTCTTCTCTAGCATATTATGTCATACAGTAAGATAGTCAGATTTTTTTCAGTGCTAATGAGTTCTTGATACTTAGAATTTCTCTTCTAGAACTCTCACAAAAATTAAAAGTAATGTACTGTTAATATTAGTGGGAAACAGTGAGGGAAACCAGCAATATAGTGATTTGTTTGAATTTACATTACATTGGTTTAAATCCAACCTTATAATGGCATGAAAATTTGCTTGTACAAAATATGTCTGAAGACCTGTGTGAGACAGTTACTTCAGTCTAGCTCCAAATAGCATGAATTACTCTCTTACCTGCTTCTGTGAACATACTGGTTCCTCCTCTTGGATTTAAAAATTTCTATGAACAATTTCAGCTATGAAAATTGCATGGCTGAACAAAAATGTACTTTGAAAGACTTTAGAGAATGCTAAATTCTTTAATGTAACTGTAGCAGGTGCTAAAAAGATCCAACTACTGAACCACAGGCAGCTCTTCTAAGAATATAAGAACAAAGATTAACTCAATACACTTATGTATTCCTGAGCTTTGCATTGTTGTGTCTACCAGATATATGCCATGGTCTGAATTTTAGATTACTGAGCCCTGGGTGCAAATTGCCTGGGAATAGGACTGAGGATAGAATAACAGCTGCACACACACAAAAAAAAAAGTCATCCAGCAAATGAATCCTCCAGGAATGTTCCAGAGCAGGGCAGAGGAAAAATAAAAGAAAAAAGTGAAGGGAAATGGGAAGGGAAATGGTAAGAAAATGATCGATAGTATTATTTGGTGAACATATGAGTCTCTCCCCCCTTAGGAATGGACACTTCACATTTTCATTTACTAACATACAGTCTTATTTGCTAAAAGCTTTTTCCTTTGCTTCCCTGTTACATACTTTGCAAATATGAAATGTACCACTTAACTATTAGGAGTCTCATGCTTAACATAATTTAACAGAATAGTAGAAGAAACAAAGGAAAAAATTCTTAGCATCTTTTACCAAATGTATTTGTACTGCAGATAAGAATCTAATTTTCTTTTATAGCTATACATATTCTGCATTGCTTCATTACCATCACTATGATATTGTAAGCAAAATGGAAATAATGGGAAGATAAAGAAAAGTTACTCACAGTGATCAGACTCTGAAGTAGAAGATGTGTTATTAATATCACACCTATTCCATGGGGCAGAATATTTTAATATAAAAAGAATGATTCACTGGCTCAGTCAGCTTTATACTTTTGAAATTTTCCCCTCACCAATGCGGCTATTTAAATTCCATTTGCAGTGACCTTTGTTGAAAGAGGAACTTTCTATATCCTGCTAACTAGGATTATCCACTGGTACATGCTTTGAATCCCAGTCTTCAGGGTCTCTCATTTGTCTGCCTTTCATCACTGTATGAAGTTATATTTCTGGCTGTGAAGGATGTCTATACATTAGATATGAAATATCTACTGAGAGATTCAAATACATAGAGTAAGATCTGTGATCAGTCAAATCTCAACGCTTTTCCTCTTTTCCAAGTGTGTTTCTATCAAAAGTACAAAAAAAGTTTCTGTTTGCAGTTGCCTTACCTGGCCCATTGTTCTCACTGTGAGACCATTTATGTGCTCCTTTTTAACCTACAGCCCAAAGGCCATATCATGATAAGGACTGTGAAGACTACTCACAGTAGCATCATTCCATTTTTTTTTCAAAACAAGAACACAGGGACAAAATTGACACCAGGCACAAATGCGCTCACAACACTCAATTAAAGAGTGTGACCCTTTTCCTTTTATTCCTCCTTGCCCTCTGCACAGCTCCCTCCTAGCCTAAACCTACCTGGCTTCATCGGCTGCCTGGAACTGGCTACCCTGAACGATGAAGTGATCAGCCTGTACAACTTCAAGCAGGTCTATAACATTGACACCACCACATCGCCACCTTGTGCCAGGTAGGGGACAGTCCCATCCTCACTGCTGCTCTGGTTCGTTATAAGTGCCAGTCCTGATGGTACATTCCTGTTTTAGAATACAAATAGAAGGTGATCTTGAATTGTCCAGAAGGATCTTGGTCACTTTTAACTCCTAGTTGCAATAACAAGTTTAGTTTATTTA
>NW_008655535.1:0-201 GCF_000695815.1 Acanthisitta chloris
CTTCCCCCGCCGTGCCTGGGGAGCCTGCGGTGCGCCGCCCGCCCGAGCTTTGCCTCTCCCCGGGCGGCGAGGAGCTTGTCCTTGCGATGCAAAGCCTTGTCAAGCCCCAGATTTGGCTTTAAGTCGAGCCCAGCGCCCAGGGCAGGGCTGCAGCGTGGGCACGGCGCTGTGCGGGGCGGCGAGTGCTCGGCGGTGGCTCCA